>NW_010336479.1:82785-95342 GCF_000700745.2 Antrostomus carolinensis
TCCAAATGGTGAAGTCTGATTAATTTCACTTTCTTTTCTTGTAAGGTGTCCAGTAATATTCAGAAGGAGGGGTCACCCAGAAAAGCCTGTGACTGGTGAATTGGAACCGATAGGATAAAGTGCTCGGTGTGTTACGGTGATGCTTAGCAGTCCCGTTCTGTGAGGTGCAATGCAAGCAGGAGACCTGTGAGCTTTGGGGACCAGAAGCAGTTCTGATGACAAGGGAGATGATTTGTCCAGAGCTGTGTGATCAACAGGAAGCCATGGAGAGACCTCAGATCTGGCTCCAGCAGCTGGGCAACGCTGCCTTTTCTGTCCTGTTGCCTATTCCCTTGGCTGGGCAACTGCTGGGACTCGAGTAAAAGTGGTTCTTGGAGCCACCTATTTACAATATTTTTATGATAGCATCTCTTTGGTGGAAGCTCAGAGAAGCTCACTGCTCTTCCCCTCTGCATTTTGCATGTAGTCTTCCTCTCCAGCATAACAATTTCCAGCAGAGCCAAGGCCAGAGGTTGAACTGGTTCCAACTAGTAGGAACCTGCAATTACCCAAGCATCTACGGGATGCCATCAACGCAGGATTCCCTTTGATGAAGCGTCGTATCCAGGTAACCTGTTCCTAATCAAACAAGACACCTTGGTGTGCAGGAAAGGGCACTGCCGGCCATTCCAGGTGCTCCGGGAGTGTATTGTGGGCAGAGCAAACAGGAAGCCAAGGGATGGACCACTGAGAGCCACTCCACCTTTGCCCAGGGGTGCTGGGCAGGTGACGAGTCACTTAGAGCTGGTCCTTCTCTTGCTCCGGCAATGACGCATTGTTTTGAACATGAAATTCCAAGAGCGTTGATAGTCCTTTTGCTTTAGGGACAGCGTCATTACTTGAGGTTTTTGGGGTTAAATCCACAAAGGTGCTGACCTTCCTCGCTCTCAGGAGCCCTACAGGATTTAGGGTTAGGGCTCATCCTATGAGCATTGAGCGTTGGAGGTGCCAAAGGAAGGAGGATGGTCACCAGAGCCTTCCTCTTGAGTAGATGGAGAGAGCAACCATTCCAAAACATGAATCATTGCACTGGGGCTCTGAACCACCCTCTTTGGTGAAGGCCACCTCTCTCTCTTTCTGCAGCCCATAGAGGGAGCTGATGGTGCTTTGAATCATCTGGCATGAAATCTGGCTTTGGTGCTTACATAAGAGCAGGATGCCGAAATACCTGTATGGCTTGGGCTTTTTGGAGCCACCCAGGAGGCCTTTGGTCTCTCCTTGCCATGAGACTCTTGCAGCATCTCATGATGCTGGTGCCGAGGGTTAGATAAGGTAACTGAAGATGTTAAAGATGCCATTCAACATCTGCTCAGGCTGTCTTCTTTGGGGTTCCCTTCTCTGTTTGTTTCCTTTCTCTTCCTCATCCAATCAAGAGATGAACTCTTGACTGAATCTCTTGAAGGATCTAAGGAGAGGAGATATTCTAGACCCCAGGACTGGAAAGATGAGTGGCATTTTGAACATCATCCCTGCTGGAGCGTTATGAGATTCCCTCAGACATGCATAGCTGCTGAAAACACTCAGGTTGAGACATGAAGCAGCAATCCTAGGAGCACTTCCAACAGATTGTCTCTTGGGCCAGCATGCAGGGAATTGAGTTGGGGCCATCAGAGCTAGCAGCAGAAGCTTGAGCCAAAACAGCCACAGCTGTTTCTGGGGACTGATGGGCCCTGCAACACACACAGGGACAAGGGTCTTCTGCAGTCTCCTTGGGGACTGCTGCTCCAGACTCTTTCACTTGCTGATGCTTTGCTGTTCTCAGCGCCTTGAGAGTAGGGAAGGGCAGACATCAAAAGCTCAATGGGAGCATCCAAAAGTTCATCTGAAGCATGCAGACCTTTAGCGTTTGTAACGGGAAGTTGGAGAGATTTCAAGCACTCTCATCCCACCTCCTGGCGCTTCTGTTTCTGGTTAGGGCCAGACATAACCACAAGAACAAGCTTTCTCACGGTGTTTCAGCACATTTCCTGTTGGTCCTGGAAGAACGTTTGAAATTAAGAGGACATCTAGCCTTTGTAGAACCACAAAGGCCCTGTTTTGGAAATAGACACAGGCTTTGAGTGTTGGTTAGGGGTGAGTGAGTTCTTGAACCAGTTTGTGCCATCCTGGCTAATAAGTGTCCCCCCACCAAAAGAAAAGACTTGATTTTGTCTTATGGAGAGATGAGTCATGGTCTTGCAGTGCTCTAGTGTGGTGGGAGCGATCCTGAGATGTTTCAGGAGACTCTGAAGGGGCAGCCTTGTGCAATGGGTAATTTTGGAGCCTGTAGAGGGTCGGAGGTGGGTGTGAGGATGGAATAACATTACCATGGAGGGAATGTCCTCCATTGTGCTGTCACACAGGCCAGTGTTTCCAGGGGGGGTTTGTCAATTTTTTTTTAGTAGAGAGCATTGGGTTGTAGGAAACAAAGGGCCATGGGCAGAGCTGGTTAGAAAATTGTATATGTGTGTGGTTGTGGGGAGGGGACTACATGGAAACATTTCACTTTGGGGAAGAACGAAGACATTTGAAAGCGGTTTCATCAAACAGTTTATGTCAGAGAACATGTGGGGGTTTTACCAGTGCAAGTTGAAGTTTGCCTGCATCTTCCTGGGATTGCTTTTGTTGTGACAGACACTTGTAATCAAATTAAATCGAACCACAGAAAAAAAACAGCCAACGGGAAAACCCTTCAACTCGGATCACCCCTTGGTTTTGAAAGCCCTTGGAGGATCCTTCTCTGCCATTGTCCCTGCTGGGGACTGGAGCATGAGAAAGCAGTTTTGGGCTGGGAAAAAGCAAACTAAGATCCCACTGTGCCTTGCTGCCATCGTGAGAGGTGAACTGTGTCCATGTAGAGATCCAGTCACATCTTTTTTTATCCCATCAAGTGCATGCAGCATCTCTGGATTTAGTGTGGGGCTTGTGAAGGAACCAATACCCATTTGTGGTGTATTTTGTTTGGTATTTGAATCCTCACAATCTAAGACTTTTGGGTTGTTTTTTTTCTTCAGATTAAAGGGCATCATACCAGAGAAATTTAGAGACAGCTAGAGTGTTGGGACACAATGAGAGAAGGATCAAAACCACAGAGCTGGGCTGGGATTTAACATCATCCCCCTCTGAAGCACAGGTAGAGTTTACTTTCCCTGTTTTAGCTTTGCTAAGCCTTAATCACAGAGTTGCTGCAATTCCTTCGATGAAGTTAAGCCAAAGGAAATCCCCAGATCGTGTCATCCTCTGTGCTCGGTTCTGATCCTGTGCCTTGCTAAATGCAGAAAGATGTGAATTGGGCTCAAATTGGGTTTGAGCTGGAGGCTTGGGTGAGAGCACTGGGGGGTTGACCTCTGTCTTGTCACTCGAGCATGGCAAGCCAGCAAGGGTGGAAAGATATCCAGGTTTGTACTGCTTCAGGAAGGGTTTCTACATCTCACTTTTCTTCCTTGAGGAACTGTGTTTAGAAAAGTCAGAGCCTTGCATTTGATCTCAGCTGGGAGCTCAGGTCCATTTTGTGGTGAGAATGTCAAGTCCTCATTGTTGGCAGTTTGAGAAGATCTCAAAAACCACCTGGCAGGGATGATACAGGCAGAGTTTTCCCTGCGTTGGGGTATGTGATGAGCAAGTTGACCTCTTCCATTTTTCCTTTCCAGCTCCTTCCTTTGCTACCTTTCCTCTGCCCAGAAGAGCTGCACTTTGGATGGTGCTGCTCTACATGGCAAAGCAATGCGAGATGCTCATCTTGCCTGCTATAAACCTCAGGTCTAGGAGGGCTGGTGTCCACCTAGAGATACCTTGCTGAAGCAGTGGGACAGGGTGAGGAAATTTGACCAAGATCACACAGGGGCTTAGCAGCCTTGCTGGGAGTAGATCCCAAATCCCTTGGCTAGTTTGCAACCCGCAGGGCTATGCTACTTCCCTTGGGCAAGGGGAAGTTTCCTGGGACAATCCTTTCTTCTCATCAACCTCTTTTTTTTTTTAATTAAATTAAATTAAATTTCTGTAGCATCTTTTTTTATTATTATTACAAACCTTAGGCATTGCTCTGAGTCCATCGGGGTGAGTTGTATAACACACTGCATAGACAGGTTGACTATCTGCCCACTACTCCTCCCTTCCCTCCCCCCCCTCTCCTCCGGCCACCCTAGAGCTACGCTGCACTAAATGTGCTTTGGTTTCATCAATCCCCAAGCTGCACATCAAAGGCTGGGTTTGCTTAGCTGCGCGCTTCCCTGGCAGGCTTCAGGGATTAATCACATCTGAGCCTGCGTGAAAAGCGTGACCGTGTCACCCTTGTTTGTCTCAGATGGGTGCTCTTCTGGTTATCTCACAGCAAAACTAACTTGGCTGTTGGCCTTTAGGGATGTGCCACTTCCATTTTTTATTTCTTTGGGTTATCAGCCACGACTGAGGTTGGCTGTAGGTGCTGTACAAGTGTAGCAGAAGATGCTGTTAAATAAAGCTGATTTATTTTGGTTGCTGTAGCATCCAGGAGTCTCTGGTACAGGGCTATGTGTCATGCAAGCAACAAGGAGTGATTTCTGCCCCTAGAGCTCTGTAGCCTGGTGGAAAAATGAGGAAAAATGAGTGGATACCTTCTGGGAAGCATCAAGAAACCCTGAGATAATGATGATGGTTGTGTGATCGACCCAAGTCTCCATCCACCCTCAGAATAGGAGCTGGCAACTTCAGAGGCTTAGTAGTCACCATGAGAAGTTTAAAGCGGTCTTTGGAGTAGAGAGAAGCCTCAGTAGAGGGGCTGGCACCCAGAGATGATGCTTGGGAGTTGGCTGTGTCCTGGTGACAGCCCTGCACTGCCAGAGATTCACATGGGTTGTGTTTGTACCCTTGGAGAATGAGAATTGAGAGCCAAAACTGCAGCTGGATGGGAGCAAAGATCCTTTCGTTAACTCCAGCTGGGTATGGGCTGGTGTTGAGCTGACCTCTGGGAGGGACCCTGGGAGTCTGGTCTGTTTTACTTGGATTGTGTTGCCTTCCCTCATATGCTGAGTGGCCTTTTCCATAGACTTCTGTGACAGCAGTGATGCTACGGGGTGGAGAAAACTAAACTTCACCCAGAGTGTGCAGTTTGGTCCAGGTTTTCCTGGAGATTGATCTTGTGTATGTAGAAATGGAGATTAACACTGGGATTCTGGTTTGGGTGGGATTATAGCCTGGATTTGTTGGCCACACCTAGAGTCCTGTGTTCAGTTTTGGACCCATCACTACAGGAAAGATGTTGAGGTGCTGGAGCGGGTCCAAAGCAGCTGGTGAAGGGCCTGGAGAACAAGTCCTGTGAGGAGCAGCAGAGGGAATTGGGGTTGTTTAGTCTGGAGGCTGAGGGGAGACCTTCTGGCTCTGTCCAACTCCCTGAAAGGAGGGTGGAGAGAGGTGAGGGTGGGTCTGTTCAACCAAGGAACAAGTGACAGGACAAGAGGAAATGGCCTCAAGTTGTGCCAGGGGAGGTTTAGATTGAATATGAGGAAAAACCTCACTGAAAGAGCAGTCAAGTGTTGGAAGAGGCTGCCCAGGGAGGCGGTGGAGTCACCTTCCCTGGTGGTATTTAAAAGACATGTAAATGAGGTGCGCGGGGGCGTGGTTTAGAGGTGGAATTGGTAGTGTTGGGTTTATGGCTGGACTCAATGATCTTAAAGGTCTTTTCCAACCACTATGATTCAGTGATTCTGTGATCATCTCTGGCAAAAGCATTAGCTCACGGTTGCAGAAAGAAGCCCCAGGAGAGAGCAGGGCTCTGTATTGAGAAACAGGCACTGCCCCGAGGAGCTTGCAAAAAAGCTGGGAGGGGAAGTAAACACAAGAGAGCTGGGTTGGGATTGCAGCACACTCCCCATGGCCCCATCCAGCAGCCTACACATGGGGCCCTGGTGTCCTCCTGGCACTGACCTGTGCTGATTCTGCACCGGGACCCCAGGTTGCAAGGGAGGTAGCCTGTGGTAGGAAAAGGAGATGCTGTGAATGTGAGGCTGAGCAGATGTGATGATCTCCACTGGCTCAAGGCAGTCAGGATGGAGAAGCACTTGGTGGCTGGAGGACCTGGCTGGAGGAGTTAGCAGGGATGGGGCAGAGTTGATCATTCCCAACATTCCTGCCATGGTGAGGAGCTGGAGCAGTCTGCAAAAGCCCAAGGGATGTGCAGCCCATGCTTCTTGAGCCCCAGGATTTGGGGGTCATGCAACTGTGTTGGGGGAGTGGAGACACCTGGATCTCTTACAGGGATGTGGCTTTGGACCAGCACAGTCTGAGCTGCCTGCAGTGTCCCCAGGAGGATGCTGGGGTACCACTGGGCAAGGCCAGGAGGGTTCCTGCAGGATGCAGGCAGGGGAGGATTATGGCAGATGAAATGATACCTACGGCCACTGGAAAGCCATGTGGGATGATGATCTTGTTCCTGAGCTAATTCCCAGCTCCCAATTTAAATCCTCTGCACTTCCTCTCTCCCTTGACAAGATAAAGATCCTGGGCACGCAAGGGTGAACACCCTGCCCTTGCATCCTCTTCCACAATCAAACCAGGCATCGAGTGATGCCTCTCCCCGTGTGCACCACGGGGAACAGGGTGATGACAGGGGGAAAGAGGAGGTGGCTGCCTTCCTGTGGGTGTGTTTTCCAGAGCAGGAGAGAAACCAAGACAGATCAGACACCAGCCAAACAAGGTGACTACATCATGAGGAATGCAGGCACAGGTTCTGCTCATGTGTGAGATGCAGAGAGGAGATAGAGGGGCAGCTGCAGAATGTACAACACTGGCTCCTGAAAGGTGAGAGGAAGGGTCAGGCTCAGCATCTCCATCTGGAATGAAATAACGTGAAAGCAATGCGTGGTTGATCTGCAAAACTCATTGCCACGAGATGCTGTTGCTACCAAGGGCTTAGCGAGGCTAATAAAGCTTTTAGAGTGGTATTGAGGTAGCAAGAACAAGGAGAGTTTGAAAATAGTAAGCTGTAAAAAGATAAAGGGGTTGGGTACAGATAAAATCTTCATGCTTGAGCGTGTAAATGGCAGAGCAAAAGATGAAGGGGACACGCAGGAGCTTATTCTGGGACCAGGTAATCCCCAAACCACTTCCTCTAGGGTTCCCAGAGGAGGAACTGGAGGAATCCCAAAAGTCTCATCCTGGAGTAGCTCTCCTCCTTTTTGAGATTATTCTGTGGTGAGATTGGTTTTACTCTCCTGGACAGGGCAAGGATCTGGCTGGTCCTCTAGGATGAAATGGGTCTTGGTACTGACATGGCAAAGCATGGTTCTCTCTGGGGTTGGAAAAAAGACATTTGTGCAGAACTTGTAGGGAGCTTGTTGTCGGGATGCCTGTCCTGGGTGTGGGGCTGGCTAACGAACCTGCAAAGGAGCAGGGTGGCAAATAGAGTGAACACATGAGCTTCCTTTTCTCTGGAAATCGGGCCAAAAAACTGGCATGTCCCAAGTCTTGCAGAGTCAGCAGTGTGAGGCTGGCTGGAGATGACCCTGTTCCTCCCAAACAGGGGCTCTGGAATTGGAGTTGTCCTCTCTGGGTATCAAACAAGCCCTGTTTCTCCCTTCTGATGGTCTGGCAGGCAGGTGGCATGGAGAGATGAGCAGAGCAGTGGGTGCTGCCAGCATGGGGGAGGTGATGGGGGACATCCCCTGAGGACCCTGCGCCTCTGCTCCTGGTGGAAAAACAGGGAGAAGGATCCTTTCCTATGGGAGGAGAGTGGGAAAACTTTCTGGTGTTTATCAAAAGCAAGTGGTTTGTCATGTCCTGTGTTATATATTTACACCTCTGTGTGTGTCCCCTGCTCAATTCCCAGCTGAGAACTTGCTGAGTCTGTTCCAGATTCGGTTCGGACACAGCCTGGTGTGGAGATGAGCCGCACACATAACCCGGCCCCATCCACCTTTGATCTTAAGCTCTGTCAAGAAAGATGCTTTGGCAGGAATCTTGCCCATCAAGTACCATCCATAGGCGGCTGCAATGTCCCAGCCCTGACCAAGCCCTGACAGCTTCAGGAGCTGAGGTGTTGCCAGGTTTAAACCAGGCCTCCACCTTCTACCCTCGGGCTGGAGACAGGCTCCTTTTTCTGCTGTGCAAGAGCTCAAGGCTCCCTGCTCCTCTGCCTGGTGAATTTAGGGGTCTTAGATGCTTTCAAGCATCTGTTGATCCCCTTGAGCTCCTGGGTCTGGCTGTGCAGATGCAGCTGGGGGTGGGAGCTTCTGCGTGGACCATGAGGCTGAGGAAGAGGATGGGATGCTGCTGCCTGAGGAAGAAGCTGAAGCTTGCCCAATACATCCTCTGATGAGCCAATTCCTTGCTGCTCCCTTGGTGTGGGTACCACTGGGGGTGTCACTGGGTACCACTTGGGTACCAACACACTTGTGGCACACGAACACCCCCATCTTCATCCCAAATAATCCCAAAAGTGGTTTCCTTCCCTCGGTTTGGGGTGGGGAAGCCACTAGATGGCAACGTTACCTGCAGTCTGGTGGCCTCTCCTGAGGATGGAGCGGGGTGGGGGGACCCCAGCAGCGCTGCCCCAAGCCCTGCTTGGGGTCTGCGGTGGGGAGCATGGCCTGGACACAGGCTGGTGGGTCACCTCTTAACCACGACTCAATGGTGTGTTAAAGAAAATGAGTTATCTTAAAATCACTTCGATTCCAGGTCATTGGTTTTGCCTTTAACACTGAACTGGCTGCAGTGATGTGAGATGTCACATCACCAGGCAGAGAGGTGATGGCACCAGGGCACATATGTGTTCACTTATACATGTGTCGCCATCCCTGGAGACTCTGTTTATCTTCACCAACCCTGGAGACTCCATTTACCTGCAGAATTTCTCCAGCAATCCCCAAACAGTCTCTTGAAACGTGGCTGGGTTTGACCCTGAGGAATGTTTTGGTCTGTGCAATGTGTCCAGTCCTTGGTGGCCAGTTGAGACCCTTCAGTGCTCGTTACAATGCCTGTGAGTTGGTGTCATTGCTGTGGCTGGGAGCACTGATCTTGCTGGTGGTGAGACAGTGTCCCAGGTTGCCCAGAGAAGCTGTGGCTTCTCCTCCCTGGAAGTGTTGAAGGCCAGGCTGGATGAGGCTTTGAGCAACCTGGTCTAGTGGAAGGTGTCCCTGCTGATGGCAGGGGGTTGGGACTGGATAAGCTTTAAGGTCCTTTCCCACCCAAACCATTTGATGATTCTGTGAGGGCTTTCAGGCATGACCCAAGCAAGCTGGCTTTGGACCAGCCGGTGCAGGAAGGCACAGCAGCGCATAACCTGCCAGGAAACAGCCTGTGCCTTTCCCTGCTCTCTTCAGTTATCGTTGCTGCCCAAGTTATACCAGTGATGTGGTTGAGACAAAGACCAGGAAGGACTTTAAACCTGATCAGGTGTGCAAAGCCATCTAATATCAACCTGGGCTTGTTCCTATGGGAAGGCAGGAGATGAGCTGCTGAGAGCCTGGCCATGCTTTGGGCATGGTGACCGTGTCCAACTGGCCAGTGAGTTGCTGCAAGCAGAGAAGTTACTGACCTCGAGCCTGCAACTTTGCATGCCTCAGTTTCCCCACGTGATGATCCTTCCCTGCTTCTCCTACAACAAGGAAGAGGATGGAGGAGCACAGTGGCACACTTCTCCAAGGCAGCCAGCTGGCCTGAATGGAAATGCTAATTAACTCTCCATCCTATTGAGGCCACGGTGCATGAGGAAATGAAACTACAGCGTGGCAGGAAAGAACAGCCCTGAACAGAAAAGGGATGTGCTCTTCACCCAGGGGAGGATTTATGGGAGTCCTGAGTTGGAGCTTAATGTTCTACAACAGGGAATACAATCAACACCAGAGGATAGAGCTGTGTCTTTCCCCATCAGGCTGCAGAGCCTGGAGAAGGTGGACCGTGGTGGACCAGGATGGGGAGGAAGGCAAGAGCACTACCCTACCATAGCTCTGCCCTTGCTCCTGAAGTCCTCCAGTGTGATACCTCCAGGTGGTCACTATGATTTTTCTTACTTTTCCTTTTTTTTTTTTAAGGCTCTTATCCCTCTTCAGTCTCCACCTGCTGCCTTTTGAGCTCTGAAAACTGCAAGTTTGGAAACTAGCCTTTGTCACAAAGTCACCCACGTTCTTCCAGCTGCAAACCTCCCCCACTGTGTGCCCTGAGAGGAGCCCTGAGGATGAGACACACACATGGAGCCAATCCTAGGAGAGATGACACCACCACAATGCAGGAAAGGTGAGATTTGGGCCAAGGGGAAGGAGTGGAGGCCAGAAGGTCTCGAGTCCCAGGTGCCTCCTCATGGCTCCTTTGCAGTGGAGAGCAATGGTGCTCATTCACCAAGTCCTGCCCGCTCCACCCTCTCCACCACCCTGCCAGGGCTGCAGGTCTTTTCAGCCTCCACACCTCCCTGCGTGACTAACAGAGCTGGCCAGCTCCCAGGGGTGTCAGTCTGGGACCCCAAACAACCCCAGGGAGCCAAGAGGAAGAGGAAAGCCAAGGGTCTCCTTCCTCATCACCCTCCTCCTCCTCCTCGCTGCCAGCCAGCTGCCTTCCCAGACCAAAGGGTGGCCCTAGGTGGCCCCATCTCCCCTTGGCCCAGCTGGGAATGGCCGCTCCCTATTACTCATGGGGATGATGTGGGGGGGATGCAGGGGTGGAAAGTTGGAGTAAATGGAAAGTGGGCACTTGCCTCTGACCTTGTCTTCCCGTCACCGCAGCTGGAGCTGAGCTCAGCCAGACGCCCCGGCACGAGGCCATGGTGACAGGCAGCTGGCGAGGGGATGCGGCGCGTGGCTGTGGATCTCCATCCTGAGCTGGGGGACATGGAGGAGAGAGGGAACACGCAGCCCCTGGGACCCCATGCACCAGAGAAACACACCAGTCTGTGCACACACACACGTGTGCATGAGGATCTTCCATGGGTCTGTGCAGAGCTGTGCTGGGACACCCATGTTCAGCCCTCCCTGGGTGACTGGTGCCCATTATGGGGATGCTCTGCCCCACAAGAAGGGTGCACATGGCTCCAGCAGCTCAGGTACCTCCCTGGGGGGAAGATGGGGCACATGAGCTGAAAAACAGGAGCCTGAATTCAAGCTGCAACCTGAGATGAACCTCATTTTCCTGCTGTTTGCACTGGAAACCGGTTAAGGCTGTGTCTTACAGACACCTTCAGTGTACCCTGTGCCCGGGGATGACTCCTCAGCACCTTCCACCCATCCCTCTACCATGGAGGGGCTAATGCTTTCCAGACTCACCTTATAGCAAAAATAAACCCAAAAGTAAAGTGAAGGAAACATGCCCTAGCCATGCTGAGGGTTGTCTGGAAAAATCTTCTACCCCTGTGTCCTCCTGTGCTATGAGCCCTTCTCCAGCTCTGGTGGTATAAAGCTGCCTTGAACCCAAACCCACCCACACCCCATCATGATGATCACCCACTCCCAAGCTTTCCCAAATCAGGATGATTATCCATCTTTCCCAACAGCGAGGTTTCCTGGTGTGCTGGCTGGACCCTACAAGTGCATTTGCAGGTTGTGTTGTCACCATTTCAAATCATTTCACAATTCAGCTTCTGTGGGCTGGAGAAAGACTCACTTCCCACCTCAAAGGCTTTTTTGGAGCACTCAAATTTCCTAACATGAGTATCCAAAACTTCTCTTTTGCCAAAAGCCAGATTTTCCTACCTAAGCTGAGTTTCCATGAGGATGTCCTTAGATGGGGCAGGAAGAGACTGGAGAGCTTGAAGGCTCGTGTCTTCTTTGCAGAAAGCAGTGATGTTATTTTTATAGAAATTATATTTCTATAATATATATTTCTATAAAAATATTTTTATAGAAAATACATTTTTTCAAGAAAAATCTTTTGACATGAAGGACTTGAGCTGCCTGTGAATCTGGAAGGGTGTGAGATGTGGACCCTCACTGCTTTCCAGTTCTCAAATCCAGCTGGTGGGAGTGGAGCTAGGAAGCCATGGGGATCCCCTGTCCTATGTCAATGCCCAAACTGATAGTTATTATGGGATAGATGTGTAGACCTCTGTAATATTTTGATGAGAAATTCTGCCCAGCTCAAAGTGAGCAGATATATTCCTGGTAAAAAATATATATATATTAAAAAAAAAAAATTCCAATGAATCAACATTTTCCTATTAAAAAATAAAAATAAAATAAAACAAAACACATCCCAACCCTCCCTCAGTCACTTCTCAGCTCAGGGTGAGGTGGCAGCTGGACTCAAACCCATGGGCACGTTTTGGGCTATGAACTGGATGAAATGGGACCACTGGAAACTGCGACCGCAACCAGGTGGAATTTTCCAAACTGATGGTGAGACAAAAGCTCGTTCAACCTCCACATCAGCAAATCTCTGTTGAGGGGAGGGGGATGTTCAAAGGGAGCGATGCCCACGGTGCCTCCCGGAGCAGGAGGAGGTGAGATCCAGCTGCTGGTTAACGCCGGCGATGCCTTCCCGGCTTTGTGCCGAGTGGGGTTGGGTTACGGGGCTGGGGCTGGGAAAGCTCCTCCACAGGTCACAGGTGGATTAAGGAATTCCAGTCCCTATTCAGTGCCTGC
>NW_010336479.1:95370-101447 GCF_000700745.2 Antrostomus carolinensis
AGCAGGGGCAGGTGAGATGGGAGGTGTTGAATGGGAAAGGCACCTGCAAGGGAGGGAGATGTGGGCTGAGCTGCTGGAATCTGGTGGGTGCTGAGGAAATTCTGTGATTTACCATCAAACCTGCCTGCAAACTGCTTTTTTTTTTTTCCTTTCCACCTTTGAATAGGGGCAACCAAGGAGAGCCCTGGGTGAAGGTGGCAGGGGAGGGCAGGTGAGATGGGAGGTGTTGAATGGGAAAGGCACCTGCAAGGGAGGGAGATGTGGGCTGAGCTGCTGGAATCTGGTGGGTGCTGAGGAAATTCTGTGATTTACCATCAAACCTGCCTGCAAACTGCTTTTTTTTTTTTCCTTTCCACCTTTGAATAGGGGCAACCAAGGAGAGCCCTGGGTGAAGGTGGCAGGGGAGGTTCCTGTGTCACCTCTGTAATGGGGATGCTTCCAGGGAAAAGAAAAATAATTCCTGCCCAGTGCAGGTGGATTGCTGAGCTGGGTCAGAGCCAGGCTGTGTCCCGGGCATGGCTGGTGGTGGGCACAGAGCCTGTGAGGGGCTGAATGAAGGGAGCAGAGTTCTGGGGAGCATGGTGGGGTGTGGACAGGTCTCTGAGGAAGATATGGACCTCATGATGACAGTGAGGACCTGATACACTAAAAGGGCTGAGAGATGGAGAGGGAGTAGCCAGGGTGTAGGAGATGAGATGGTGAAACCTTGAGTCCATGGTAGTGCTAATGCAGATCAGGTGAGAGCATCTCCCTTTTTTGCCTGTTAAAATGTCTGTCTCCTCCACAGCTCTGCTGAGCTCAGGACGTAGGCTGGACCTGGACATTCCACTTGTCTGAGGTTGGTGGCTCAGTCTGAGGGGGTTTGGACTCAAGGAGGACCCTAAACCTGAGCAGGGCACTAAGCCCACCAGTCTGAGCCATCTGGGGACACGTGGCTGCCAGAGGAGCCAGCACCAGGACGGACGTTTGCTCCCAGCATCTCTGAAATCAGAACAAGGCTGCAGGGGATGAGACAGGTTGGTCCTCCCACCCCACAGCCTGCCCTTGGGATGGGTTCCCCAGCGTCAGGGTCTGCTGTATCCCCCGGGGCAGGTCCCCTTGGGTGCTCCTGGCCATGCCTGGGGAGACTTTTGTACCCAAGAGCTGTCAGGGAGCAGCAATCTCGTACACCCTGCTCCCCAGGAGACTTCTTGGCGCCTCTTAATAAGACCGTAATTATACATTTACCATCACCATTTTTTTTCCCCTCCCTCTCTCGAGTTCAGCTTCCCCAGAGATGTAAATACCCGGCGCGTGCTGCGGGGATTGTCAGCCCCACTAATGACCACCTGCGAGCGTGCTGGGGAGGGAGGATGGTGGCGTGGGGACATGTTAGGTGACACCAACCCGACTGGCTTGGCAGTGGCTCCCTGGTTTAGCTGGGGGTGTTCCTGGGCCCTGGGGGTGGGTGGCTCTGCCTCCAGCTCTGCAGGAGAGGATAGTGGCTCTGGGAGCTGGGGAGATGGCTGCTATGGACCAGAAGAGGAGAGCTCAGGTCCTGCAAGGGGACCAGGGTGCAGGATTGTCCCTGTGCTTGCTCCATGCAGCAGGACAATGCTCCCAGGTGGCTGTTAGCCCTAGGTACTAGCCAGCTATCAGATGGAGGTGGCCACCAGATACTTCTGCCCAAGGGGGAATCTGAGCTCCAAATGTCACTCTGACAGTGTTCAACCTCATGACATCCCTGCCAGAGCCACCCCACCTGCTGCAGAGGGTGTCTGATGCCCATGGTGCTGTCAGGGTGCTCTTCAAAGCTGCCTGGCTTCTCCTTGAAACCCTCTGCAGAGATGTGTGTGATTTGTCAGGGACCAAACCCTCCTTTGGAAAGGGGAGAGTCTGGGCTCAGCTGAGCATCACTGAGCTGAGCAGGTAGAATCATGGATTCATGGAATGGTTTGTGTTGGAAGGGACCTTTCAAGACCATCTAGTCCAACCCCCTGCAGTGACAGGGACATCTTCAACCAGACCAGGTTTCTCAGAGCTCCATCCAACCTGACCTTGAATGTTTCCAGGGCTGGAGCTTCTACCACCTCTCTGGGCAACCTGGGCCAGGGTCTCACCACCCTCATTGGAAAAATTGTCTTCCTTGTACCCAGTTTCAGGTGCTGTGGGCTCAGTCTGCTCTAAAGCAAGTGGAAGGTTGGCTTCTGCCCTTTTCTGCTTCTGGGCAAGACCCCGACCCCTTTATTCAGGCAAAAACTCACACGGAGAATGTCGCTTAAGTCGAGCCTGGGAATTTGGCCCTAGAGGCTTCAATAATTCTTTCTACATAGAACACACAGAACAACAACAAAAAAACCCAAACCAAACAAAACAAGCAAACCAGAAAGAGCAATGTAAGAGGAACAATTTCCTTTACCACTAATTTTCTCTCTGTTAATTAGTAAGAATGTGAGGTCATTGATTATAATACTTTTAACATCTCTCCAAACCCACACGTCCTGGCTGGGGACAACAAGTGACCACGCAGCGCTGAGCCTCTCTGGGTCCCCTGACCAGGTCTCTCAGGTCCACAGTCTCCAGTACCTGCCCTGCTGTTACCTCTTCTGTGGGTAAATCAAGGACTCTGAGATGACTTTTTTTTTTCCCCAGGCTTGACCCGAGTCTGCTCCCTCTGCAACTCATCGTTGGCTGCAAAGGAGGAGGAGGAGGAAGCCAGGCCTGGGGCTAGTAACGTGGTGGTTTTTTATCAGTGGTCAAAATATAGAGCTGGAATATGGAGAACGCAGTGAGTCCAACCCAGGGAGCTTCTCTCCACTTCTCTAACCCTGTGCTTGGACCAAGAGATGAGCCAGGCATCTTCATTCTCCCAAGGACACACGCAGCCACTGTCCTTGGCACCTTCCAGCAGCAAACCCACAGGAGCGAGTCATTGGGACGGGTAGGAAAACACCCATTTCTCCAGAGATGTCGAAGCTTTGCCAATTTATTGCTCCTTTCCCTCTTAAAAATTCCTGAAATAGTTGTTTCTTTGGGGTTTTTTTTGACAGAGTCTTCACCACCAAAAAGGGACGTTTTGGGATGCTGCTTTTTGTTAAATCATTGAGGGACGTTGTGCGTGTGTTTGGGGTTTGGCAGAAGGTTTGGGATTTCACCAGATTTGGGAAATGTCAACAGAATATATATTTTTCTTTCCAAGTATTCATTGAAAACTTTCTCCTTCCATCAGTAAAATGTCATAGTGATTTTTTTTAATTATTTATTTTATTTTTTCCCCTCCCTTCTTCTATTCACCTGCTCATGGACTTTTGCCACAGGACTCCAACGTGGTTCCTCATAAGCCCCGCTTGGCTCACCCACCAGCATCTCCCATAGCCACAAACTGTGTCTGGAGCTCAGTCTCACACGGGGCTTCATGAAAAGCACTTTCTAATGAAGATAAATCCAGGGCGGGGGGGATGATTAAATCACTCATCTATTTTCAGTAGGTGCAGGGAAGGGCTGGGCTCCCCCCGCTGCCGAGGAGCCCTCTTTGCCAATCCCAGCGAGCTCCACAGATTTCCCGTCACTCAATCCCCACAACCTGGGCACCACAGCAATTTTCTGTCATCAGCGATGCAAAGTGCTCCCAAACGAGGACTGAACGTGCAGTCAGCTGCAAGCTGGAGCCCTTCCTGGCGGCTCTTAAAACACTCAACAAATTCTTCCCCCCCACCCCAACCTACAAGCCCTGACGCATCCCGTGGGATGGGCATCGCGTATCGGATGTGGAGGATACGGGGTCATCCACGCTTTCCCCTTCCCGTGGCACTGCCAGAGGAGGTCTCAGCCACAGATTTCAACTTTCCAGCTAGGACATTAAAAAAGAAAATAAAAAAGAAGATGAAAAAAACACCAACAACAAAAAACACACCAAAAAATGTGGAGAAGGAGGAAAAGAGGAGGAGGAGAAGGAGGAAAAGAGGAGGAGGAGAAGGAGGAAAAGAGGAGGAGGAGAAGGAGGAAAAGAGGAGGAGGAGAAGGAGGAAAAGAAAATCTGTGGGTTTTTAATTCCATCCTTGGCCAAGCCCCTTTCCAGAGAACAGGTCACCAGTCGCTGGAGCAGGATGCTCAGGGACAAATATGGGTTTTAATTCCTCCCACCCCTTGGGCAGAGAAATGGGAGCAGAGGTGACCCTGGTGGGACTCCAGCCTCTGCAGCACAGCATCACCCCAGGGATACCAACGCACACGGGGACCAACCCATGTATGGATGCTCCAGGCATGGAAACTTCTGGAAGCACTTGGGATGGAGGAAGATGAGGGGAAGGAAGCACCTTCATGCAGGGCTGGAAGCGAGAGGAGGCTGTGCCAGCACCAGGGTCCCACACCGGGTACCTCACCCCTCCAAAAAAACCCACATTAAATCCTCCAACTCCATCCTGCTTCGCCAACGTGGCAGCTCTTAAAGCGATAAAAGAGGTGCTGCCCATTTCAATCCTCATCCCAACGTTTATAAAGTTTCTCCTTTAGAGGCATGTGCCTGCAAGAGATTGTTTTAAAGCAAATTAATCAGGTTTATTGGATCAAATTCTCCTCTGAGAGGCGAGCGCTTGATGATCTCTTTGTTTAAATGCCTTTACTAACTGCCTTGTTATGTTGTTAAAGTTGCAAACCCTTAATGGGTCTCACTAAAGGGAAAATAACAGCTTCTTAAACGAAGAGCCCGCGATAGGAAAGGAAAAAAACTCTTTATGGAAGGAAGAGTCCCCTGGAAATCGTGTAGAAAAATCTGATTCAGATCTTAATTGGGCTTGTTGTCAGGCTCACCCTTAGGGGAAAAATCAACCTCCAAAGAGTTATCCAAAATAAACCAATCCAAACCAATATTGTTCGTCATATAAATGCATAATAAATGCAAGTTATCTTAAAAAAAATCCGAAACAATATTTAATATTATTTAATTGCTCCGCTTGCAACACAATAAATTCAAGTTTATCCTTTTTATCTGCTCCGACCAAAAAGAGACAATTTTGCACTAGCAGGGAAGGGGCAGGAGGGGAAGAACAGCAAGTGAAAAAAAACCAAGTGACATTTCAATCCACAGCCAAAGTCCAAGTGATGATGTTTCACATGAAGAGAAATAAAGGAAAAAGGGGTTTTTAAAAGACTTTTTGGTGCATCCCAAAGGATTTTCTGGGTTTGCATCAGCAGACAAGATGCTTTCGCAGAGTCACCCTCCTCGCTGGCTGGGGCGGAGTGTTCCTGGTGCCCATTTGGGATTGTCCTATGCTAGGAGAAGAGTTGGACTCAATGATCCTTGTGGGTCCCTTCCAAATCATGACATTCCATGATTCTATGATTGAAGGGAAGGTGATGAGGTGACGGGGTTTGGGGTGCGACGTGTCACCGTCCCCAACAGAACAAGGTTCAGCTCATTTCCAGCTTCGCTGCTCTCCAGCTCTATGGGTGATGGGAACTGAATGAGGGTTAAAAAGCCTCTTTAACTGGTGCTCTTGTCAAATTAACAGGGCAAGGTGCTGATGCCGGGGCTAATGAATGGAATAATTGATTAAATATGTCATATTTCTGCTGAGCAGGTTCACACCTTCCTCAAAAGTTTCCAGATGGGGCATAATTATCCCTCAAACTGGCTTCACACGCCAGGGCATAAGGGGAGAAACAGTGACATGGGGAATTTAGACAGCGGAAAATTGCTCCTGCAATTAATCCCAGGCACTTAAAACTCACCAAAGAGTCGCAGGGACGGGGACAGACCCTCCTGGGTTTGGCCCTCAGGACTAACTGGTGATGCTGGTGGGAATTTTTAACCTCAGTGCATTTATGGGGGAGCAAAGAAGCTGGTGTCAGTTTTGCTTCTCTCCAGAAAATGATGCCAAAAAGGGGGATTTTCCCCTCTCCTGTGCTCCCTCCTTCAGATGTCTCAGTAGGGACCAAGGGCTGAAGTGGTGTAAATCAGGAGGACCTGGAATGCTGCTGATTTACATCAAGGGTCTTTTTATCCCTTTGATTTCCCTTTGGTCCCTGTGAAAATCAAACCCAGACCTGAGCTACGTCCTGGAAAATATTTTAAATTCTGAAACAAAAGATTTGCGTTC
>NW_010336480.1:0-13251 GCF_000700745.2 Antrostomus carolinensis
AGGAGCCGCTCCCTGCCCCGAGGGTCAAGCCCAGTGAGGTTCGTAACACGCCGAGCCCCCAGTCTCGGGTGGGCTCTGTCCGTCCGCCCTTGATCTCTGGTTTTAGTTATTTTGAGGGAATTTCTCTCTCGCAGATGATCTCCGAGTTGTGCCAGTGTCTCGAGAAAGCGAGCCCGTGCCCGATCCTCTAAAAGCGGAGTTATTACAACAACAAGTAAAATCATATGCGTGTAAGTACCGTACAGCTGTTCCTGCCAGTGCCCCGAGCTCAGCAGTATTGGTTTGAAAAACTTCCGTAAAGAAAGAAACACAGCTGCCACCTAAAACAAAGCCGTGGGGTTTTGTGAGGCTTTCAGGCTAAACACCACTGAAGTACAATGCAGGTATGAGTGCTAATGACTTTCTGCAATGTGAATGTCAAAATAAGATGTGGAGAGAAACTTTCTGAAGTACAGCAGTCCAATGTAATTATAAGAATATAAACTGTTATTGTTCAGAGACTCGTTAATGTGAGGTTTTAAAAATCTCATCTTGGAGTGTGTCACAGAATCACAGAATGTTAGGGATTGGAAGGGACCTCGAAAGATCATCTAGTCCAATCCCCCTGCCAGAGCAGGAACCTAAATGAGATCACATAGAAAGGTGTCCAGGTGGGTTTTGAATGTTTCCAGAGAAGGAGACTCCACAACCTCCCTGGGCAGCCTGTTCCAGTGCTCCATCACCTTCACTGTAAAGAAGTTTCTTCTCAAGTTTAAGTGGAACCTCCTGTGTTCCAGCTCACACCCATTGCCCCTTGTCCTATCATTGGGCGTCACTGAGAAGAGCCTGGCTCCATCCTCCTGACATTCACCCTTAACGTATTTATAAACATTAATGAGGTCGCCCCTCAGTCTCCTCTTCTTCAAGCTAAAGAGACCCAGCTCCCTCAGCCTTTCCTCATAAGGGAGTGGACCTAATATTAAAAGTTGCTCCTTGGTGTTTAGATCAGGAAGCTTGCAACTCAAGGTTTCAAAATCCTGTATTCTAATCAATGCTAAGCTTAAACGTGGAATTTATTTAAGAGAGTGGCTTATTTAACCTCTTTCGAGGTCTAATTGTGGTTGTCTTTGTGTTTCAGGCATAGTACTATCTATTTTGTATTAAACAAGAATCCTGTCGATATGAGCTGGGCTGTGGAGGAATGGAAAGAAGGCCTCTCTCCCAGAGTCCTTCAGAAGATTCATGAGCTGGAAAGTCAAGTAGACAAGCTTAAAAAGGAGCGTCAGCAAAGACAATTCCAGTTAGAGTCCTTGGAGGCAGCTTTGCAAAAACAGAAACAGAAGGTAATATAGGTACTGTGGTCATTTCCCTAGAATGCCATTCTCCATGCCAAACACAATTATAAAGATTTATTATCTGGCTGTTGTTAGAGGGTGGGTTAGCATTTCGTTTCTTTACACTGACTGGGAAGGTAGCATAGAAGTCTAAACTGCTTATCTTCATCATATTTCTTACTCATCATATTCTCCGTTCTGTTTAGTTCTCATTAACTATTGAGAGAATTCCTGTCTCTTCTCTCCAAGTCTTTAGCATGATTGTCCATCTCCAGGTGTTTATATTTACTTTGAGGCTTTCTTCCAGGCTTCCGTTTAGGATTAGGAGAATAAATTACTTTATTGTTTTGCCTATTTAAAAATCTTGAAGAAATTACTTTGTTAATTATCTTTAACAATCTTGATAATGACTAGGCCTGTTTTATATAATAGAGCTGCACAGTTGACAGCCTCTTTCTGTTTTACCTTGCGTGTGTACAGCTATCTAGCTCATCTTTTACTTAGTTTATGTAGATATCCAATTTCTCCTTGTAGAGAATGCATTTTGGGATTTGTTTTTTCCATGTTTGGTGCTTTTGGGTTTGTTTGTTTGTTTGGGGTTTTTTTTTGTTCTTTCTTTTTACAAGGCCAGTACACCTCACCTGGCTCTACCCTGCCAGGAAACCAGAGACCTTCTTGGTCAGGGTTCTTTGATGCTTCAGATCAGAAGTGACTCATTTGGTTGAATTCTGTTTTGTAATATTTGAATACAGCTCAGAGAGAGTTTACAAAGTTTGCCTCTTACTCCCTTTAGACTGTTACTGTTTCCTAGCAAAACTTAAGCCTAGCATTTTTCTTGGAATTTCTTCCTGTGAGTTTCCAGGTACTTGTCTCAACCATCCAGAGGTACTGCTGTGCTCCCCAAACTAGAAGTGTGCTCAAATAGCTGTGCTTTAAAATTCTAGAAGCAGCAGCTAGTCAAAATTATAACACTGTGCCAAGATGTAGCCTGACTGTAGTCTGCTCCTCAGAAGCTGGAGAGGAGGAGAAGGACATCCTACTGTCAGGCTCTATTTACAATTTAAAAGCTGCAACTCTTGATAATCATTGTGCATTCTCTGTTTAGTGAGTCAAGGTATTCTGGTTGTTAAAGTTAACAGACAGGAAAGAGAGCAAGATGATCAGTGAAGAATGCAGACTAATGTGGATTATTAGTATTTAAGGATTGCTGACATTTTCATGAGCTTCTTTCTAGTCAGTAAGTCAAAATTTTTAATATGACCGAGTTGAATTTTAGGAAATGTGGTTTTGTTCACAGCCAAGGATACTTAAACAATGTGTGTATCTGGGGTTCCCAGTGCTGTCAGGATTTTGAGACACTAGGAAGAAAGTAACAGTGTGAAAACTTTGTTATTAAGATAATTTGCACAGAAGCGTAGAGAGGACTTGAGACTTTTTTTTTTAAATGGTCTATATTCCAACTAGGTTGAAAATGAAAAAAATGAAGCTGCAACACTAAAAAGAGAGAACCAGAGCTTGATGGAATTGTGTGATAACCTTGAGAAAGCAAAGCAGAAAATTTCACATGATCTTCAAGTAAAAGAATCTCAAGTCAACATACAGTCAGGGCAGCTGAATTCCAGCAAGAAAGACATTGAAAGGCTAGAACAAGAACTGAAAAGGTGAGGACTTGCTGTATGTCTCTAACCTATGTACAAATAGTTGTTTTGCTCATTTAATGTGTCCTTTCTGGTCTTCTAGTTTCTCTTCATCTCATACCTCATTCAGGTTTTGTGATCAGAATTTCAAAATATTGGCCAGTTTTTATGTTCATACATGCATATACAGACTTCCATGTAAATTTATGTGCCACTTGAAGCAGTTAGCAGCTCTAGTTCCTGTTTAAATTGGGGGAATTCTGCAGTGTCATATGAAAAGGTGTCTACTCATTCTGTAATTTTTATTTTTTTTTAAATAAAAAAAAAGCTAACACAATTGACTCACTTGATAAAAATAACTTGCAAAGAGCTTGGAGTTGTAAGAAAAGTACACAGAGAATCTATTCTGTAAGATCAAGTCTACCAATAGTATATGATGGCTGGAAGAAGGAGGTGTAAATGTCTATTGGAGTGGAAGAGGAAGCTACCAAAAGCAATGGTGCTGTGACTGAATCCTGTTGCTTTGGTAAAGAAGTGCCTAATTCAAACACCTCAACTTGTAAACACTTATTATTGACACCACCTGCATCTACTGTCTGTAGAGATGGAATGCAATTCATACAGTAAAAGAATCTTCTGTAATGCAGACATATCTAAAATCCTTCGTCTGAGGGTGTTAATAAATGTAACAGTTGCTCATAGTGAGGGGAGTGTTTTCATCTGCTAAACTTGCTCTTCTACTAGAGAGACCCTCCATTCTTGAATGAGAGAGGGGTGAGTCTCTAATACTAGATTTCTTAATGGTTTGGTTTTTGTTTGTAGGTTTGGTTTTTGTGTGTTGTGGGTAGATTCGTTTCGTTTCCCTCTCTGTCTTTTCTTTAACTTCTGGATGATATGCCTTGTACATGTCCTAACAGAAGCAAATAAAGAGGAAACTCTGTTGGCCTTTCTGTTTTTTTCCCTTCGCTGCCCCAACTGCTTTGGGAAAACTGAAGATAGTTGAAGATGGAGAAGAAATATCAGCAAAACAATTTGTGACCTCTAGAAACACCAGCTTTGTGTAAGGAGTTGCTGAGATCTTGTTGGGCTCTTCAGCCTGGAGAAGAAAAGGCTCCAGTAAGACCTTATAGCAGCCTTCCAATATTTGAAGGGGCCTCCAGGAAGGCTGGGGAGGGACTTTTTACAAGGCCAGGTAGGGCTAGAACAAGAGAAAATAGCTTTAAACTGGAAGAGGGTAGGTTTAGATTAGATATTAGGAAGAAATTTTTTCCTGTGAGGGTGGTGAGACACTGGAACAGGTTGCCCAGAGAAGTTGTGGATGTCCCCTCCCTGGAATTGTTCAAGGCCAGGTTGGATGAGGTTTTTGGGCAACCTGGTCTAGTGGAAGGTGTCCCTGCTGATGGCAGGGGGGTTGAAATGAGATGATGTTTAAGGTCCCTTCTAACCCCAACCATTCTGTGATCTGTCAAACAAGAAACTAGTGAGGATCAACAGAGTGGGTAGAACCAAACTCGTGTTTTTGAAATCTGCTGTCAAATGTTGGGCCAGAGAGGTTGCAGGCTAAAGAAGTGTTCCATTCATCCATTCCTATAATTAAGTCCAGTTTAGTAAATTCTCTCCTTCCTGTTATATTACTTTGTATAGCTGTATGCTACAAAAGATCATCAGTTACTCTATGTAGCTTGATCTTAAAGATCAGTTTTGGTTTTGTATTTGGTTCTGTTTTGTTTTATGCTGATAACTGATCACTTGCTACTTCGTAGCAACTGACAATCTGCTGGCAGAGGAGTTCTTGGTGTTGTGCTTTAAAAGGGAGGGAAAACAGGCAAGTTGTGGAGTCACTGATGTGATGGTCTGCAGCCTGGAGCCGTTATCTTACTAACCTGTACTTGCTGAGCAGGACTGAAAATTGCTGTATAACCTCCAAACTAGTTATCTGGTTTCACTGTAAGAGCTTTTAACTCTTCATGCTTACAAAAATCACTGGCATGGGTAGTCTGCTGTGGTGTTTTAGGTAGCAATGTAAAATGGTACACATGAAAAACCCACTGTCGGGTGGAGGGTATTCCCTTCCATTTTCATGAGGTTTGCATAAATTTCTCAAAATGTGCAATATCAGAACATAGAATAAAAGTATTATACTTGTTTCCTGCCATAAAGATGCTTACTGAAGAACGAGAGTTTTATATTGTCAGTGTGTACAGTGCTTTGAGTGTTGTAGCTGGACTAGAGCTTCACACAGTGAGATCTTAAGCAGTTCTAACTGTTTTTCACCTACTTTGAATTTGGTTTTGTTTTTTAGCTTTGACTCCTATGTAATTGATTAAATATGTAGAAACTAAATAAGGTATATTCTTCATATTTCTGTCTTGTTGTACCTAAAAATTTTCAGTGGATGTATCTTGACTTGTTCTTAGAATCATATAATTTATTTGTGTATTTCAGGCTTTTGATATTTTAGTTTCCATTACTAATTTCTGCTGCTGTTTCTTTCCTAAACAGATACAAAAGTGAACTTGAGAGAAGTCAGCAAACATCGATTGCAGGAGATTTATCATTTGGTGGCACTCCACAGAAAAGTTTTACCGCTTCTTTAACACCAGTTCAAGGTCATAGTGGTAAATGAATTTTTCTTCATCTAGCACAGACAGTTAACTGTCAGTTTTCTTGGAAGGTGGAAGAGTATTTTGAACGTTACACTTGTACTGACTTGCCTAGTTCCTATTCTATAGCTTCTTATGAGGGCACCTAATTCATAGCACCATAAGTTCCAAGTTTAAAAATTGTTAGTACAGATTGAACACATTGCAAGTATTACATCTTTTCAGCACTGTGCTGATAGACATGGAATAGTAATAGGAACATCCACCAACAGACTACAGCAATTTTTTTGAATGCCTGTTCCTAATGTCAACTCCTCCCTTCATGTAGTGAAGAGAAGGTTTCTTTCTTCAGGTACCACGGGTGCTTTGACTAAAGTTCAGTCAGCAGACGTGTTATTTCTTTAGAAAATTATTTTTAGATTATTATTGTGCTTGATAATCTGCACATTTTATGCACTGTATCCACTTCAAAGCATCACTTCTATCTTCAAATTAGTGACATCAAATAGATTTAAAATATTTGAATGAACTGGAAAAGTGAAAGGCTATTTCCTTAACTGAAGAACTTCTGTAGCCAGACACCCTTATGCTGTCTACACTGAAAGATTTTTCTCAGTCTTACTCTGATGGGAAATCTGAGATACTTTCTTGCACTCTTGTTCCTTTTAATTTCTTTATATGTATTTGAAAAGGGATACAGTGGTGACAATGTCAAGCATTCCACTAAGAGTGGCCCTCTTGAAATGGAGATTAGATCAAAATGATTTAAATAATTGTATTTAAAATGGTATTGCTAGGGAGGTTTTTTTCCTTTGAAAGCTGGAGTCTTAACTTCTTTAAGATCATAGAATCATAAGATATCTCAAGTTGGAAGGGACCCCTAAGGATCATTAATTCTAACTCCCTGCTCCTTTCAGAACTACCTAAAACGAAATCATATGACTAAGAACATCATCCAGATGCTCCTTGAACTCTGACAGTCTTAGTGCCAAGACCACTTCCCTAGGGAGCCTCTTCCAGTGACTGATCACACCCTCAGTGAAAAACGTTTTCCTAATGTCCAATCTGAACTTCCCCTGATGCAGCTTCATTTCATTTCCTCATGTCCTATCACTGGTCACCAGAAAGAGGAGGTCGGCACCTCCCTCTCTGCTGCCCCTCTTGAGGAAGTTGTAGACTTCAATGAGGTCACTTCTCAGCCTTTTCTTCTCCAAGCTGAACAAACTAAGTGACCTCAGCCATTCCTTGTAAGTCTTGCCCTCAAGACCTTTCACGGTCTTGGTTACTGTCCTCTGGACACACTCTAGTAGTTTGATGTCCTCCTTACACTGAGGCTCCCAAAACTGCACATGGCACTCGAAGTGGGGCTGAACCAGTGCAGTGTAGAGTGGGACAATCACTTCCCTCAGCTGCTCCTTAGAATGTTATGAAGCATTCTACTTCTTGAACTTTCTTGAGAGAGTTGTAGAATTACATACAAATTCACGAAAAGGGAAGTGAGACTTGTTTTGGACTGATGTATTCCTCTTACAATTTCAGCAGAACAATCCTAAATAAATCTTTGTCCAATTCCTATTGCATTGGAAAGGAACTCAAGGAAAAGGTCCAGCCTTATTTTCTGGTCAATGCTATTGGGTTGCTGATAGGAAGACTTTAAGGAAAAAAAAAAAGCATATAATCTGTATGTATGAGTATATATAATGTAACACATCTATGTTATATATATTTTTTTATGTGTATATATATTATATATATATATACAAACACTTTTTTTAGAGAGAGAGATTAAAAAATAAAATTCTGGCATTCAATCCTTACTTTAAACAGTTCTGTTTTCATTCTAGTGTCAAGTTCCAGATATCCCATCAGTGTACTTTTGAGGTCCTAAATTACTGAACTTATTGTGTATACAATGGTTTCTTCCTCATGATCTGACATTACTAACTGTTCATTTTTATCCTGTGATAGCAATAGGCTAGAAAAGATTACCTATATACTAAGTCAGATTTTAAAGAAGTATTCATCATGTCTTTGTAGATGCTAAGTTTGGAGAATTGGAAGAGAAATACAAGAAAGAAGTACAAGAAAGAAAAAAGCTAGAATTAGAACTGAGAACCATCCAGGCTAAGGTAAGTATCTCTTGAGAATGGCATGTGTGGTATCTAAGAAAGTAACTACTGAGTGAACTTGGAAAATTGAGTGGAAAACTAGTGAAATATACTCTGCAGCACTTAAAATATATTTTTAAAAAATATAATTAATCTGTGTGTACCGCCATTCAGAAGTAACCTTGGAGAATCCAGAAAAGCCAGCAGAATTGAATAGCAAAAGAAAGAAGGACATTAAAAATAGAGAACACATCCTTCAAAAACCTGGAAGCCTCATGCAAGCAAGGATAAGAGAAAATGGTGTCAGTTTTGCCAAGTTAAATATGATAGGATAATAAAATAACCTTGAAAAGTTTATGAGAAATAACTTGCCTAGCAAATAAAAACTAGTAAATTTTTTCAAAGTTATAAGTAGCAGGAACTGCATGTGAATCTCTAAGGCCAATAGATGACTAAGATGTGAAAGCCCTCAAGGAAAAAAGAGCCATTGCTGAAAAGCTGAAATAATTTTTTATTTGGTATTTACTATCTACAGGCTTAAAAATTTTCTGCATCAGAGCCTTTCTTTATTGGGGTTGGATCTGTGGCGCAGCCTCTAATTGAAAAGTCAGAAGTAGTCTTAAAATAGATTGATAAAATGAATAGTAATAGAAAAATTCCCCAGATACACATAATATTTACCCATAAATTGACAGGGCATTGCAGTGTGGCACTGCTGAATCACTGTGATGTGTAACTTATTTCATTCTTCTCTTGACACTGGAAGGTAACAAGGATGATGCCAGTTTTTTAAAAAAGCATACAGTGCTGATTCTTAGAAATGTAGTTTAGTCAGGCCAATTTTTTGTCCTGGGCGAATTGTTAGAAACTTAAATCAATGTTTATTGATGCAATAAGAAAGTACATGTAAAGTATTTAAGTAAAAATGATTATTAATTTCCCTTAATTTCTTGGATTCAAACTTTTGTCTGAGAGACTCTGTAAATTTAAATGGTATATAAGGGGAATGATTACTATATGCAAGGTTAGGTTTATCTATCAACAAGTTACTTTACTTACCAACAGTATTCTGGACTATAGAGGTTTCTGGCTATTCCTACATAGCATCCTATTCCTAGTTGGAGTGAAAAGTCAGGCTGGGTATTACCTGGTATAGGGCTTTAGTTTAAAAGTACAAATAAGAGTAATCTGAAAATTCAGTTTAAAAATACAATAGATGCTTTGTGTTTCCATTTTTTTTTTTTTTTTTTTTTCACTTAAGGAGAGAAAAACACCTAGTATTTTGGCTGTATTTCACCTATATTTTGGCTAATTAAATATTATTTAATCCTTCTGCGGGAAGAGGTTGAAAGCTGGTAGCTGGCATATTTCACTATTGCAGTTTTTGGCTATTCTGTGTTTATACATTTAAATAAATAAGTCTGTTCTGAATTTACCTGTGTTTATCCAGAAGAACTAAATGTGGGTCAGTTATAAGATATGTTAGTCTAGACTTCTATATTTTTTGCAGCTTGCTTGTGTCAGCATTTGCCTATAAAAATGTAGGCTTTGATTTTGAAAAATGTAGGAGGTAAATGATGGGATCTCTCTTGAAAAAGACAAAAATCTGGGTGTGTTACTTATAAAGATACACATATCAAACTACTTTTGAAGATCCTGGTTTGTGTTTGTAAGTATCAGCTTTTCTTGGATACTTGGGTTAAAGTTACTGAATTTATGTAGTATAAAAAATAGTTATGAAACAGTAGTTTGCACTGATGGATGATGTGGTGTTATAAAAATGTGAAATTACCACAACCTTTTATCTTTTATATAATAAATAATTTTTTTAATAAGTTGAATATGGAGCTATGTGAAGGTTGATCCTTTTTTTTTTCTTGGACACAGAAAATAAATCAGCCTCAACCTCAAAGCTCTTTGAGTCACAGGGAGATTGCTCGGCATCAGGCTTCCTCATCTGTGTTTTCATGGCAACAAGAAAAGACACCATCTAGAAATGAAGCAACACCTGCAAGGGGAAGTTCTGCAGCATCCTCTTTTCCATGGGAAAACGAAACAAATTCTAGTATAATATCAGAGAAGAATGAGTTTGACAACAGCTTTGCTGAGAATTTTAATTCTTCACTCATGATCCAGCTAAGAGCACAGAACCAAGGTACATGAAATATTTCTTTAAAACCCAGAGGCAATTTCCTATATAGGTTCATGAAAACTGGTGTGTAGCTAGAAGAGAGGTATTGAAATTAATGCTTTAGTGAGCGAAAGAGAAAGATACCTGTCATTGCCTTTGTCAGCTAGCCCAGTGCGTGTATTTTCAATGATCAGCTAGTACATAGAGGTTACCCACAGGCTATGGTATCTTTTACATAAGGGATGTGAGAGTGAGGAAGGAGGAGTTCATATTTTTGGGGTGGTTAGGGGACATCATAGAAAAGAAAAATGACCTTCTTCGATAATTCTGTTGCTTGTGGAACAATTCTCTTAAAACAGTTAAAAACTCTTCAGGTTTTTATTACATCTCACTGTTAAATTCAATTATATAGCTTCCTTAATTTTGTATGACTTTTGAGATTTATGACTGAGCAATACCTGTGTTAAAAATTTATTGATTGAAGACGCTTAATTCCATAATGGATGTTACTGGAAGCACAGAATGAAGTATGATGCCAAAAGTACAATAAAAAAGCAAAATATGATCTTGTATTGCATGTATTGACATGAAGAAATAATTATTCCTGATATCTAATAGTCAGAAGAGAGCAAATGGTTTGCTGTGGATTTGGTGAACATTTACTTAAGCCTACTATTTGGACCAGCTTTTCCACTCACTGTTTCTTGTAGAACTGTTTTACAAGTTCCTGTACTGTCCAAACTGTTTATTGAAATACCTACATGTAAAACTTCAACCTAGGCAGCGTTTTCAACTTGGAAGCTATATAAATTCAACATCAGGAAGACAGTTTGGCTTGGGTCTTTTTTGTTTGTTTTTGTTGTTGTTTTGGGTTTTTTGGTTTTTTTTTTTTTTTTTTTTAATAAAAAGAATTACTAGATAGTAGTAATTCTGGATAACACTTCCTGTAGCTGACTAATATTTTTTACTGAAAAATTAAACTGTGATTTTGGAACTCTTACTGATGTATATTGTGACAAGATCACTTGGTTTCGCTTTATGTGCGTGCTGCTTTGGGACAGGAAAAGATTAAAATATAAAATACTGTATTTACAGTTGTCCAATAGCTGAAAAGCCTCCCTGAAGCAGAGGCAGCAAACAAATGTTTGTAGTGGTTATCTCTCCTTTTAAAAATAAAAAAATAAATAAAATAGATTATGAAGTGAAAATGATTGATTTAGGGTCAGCTGTCTTCCAGTCTTGATAGTTTTACAAATGTGTAGACACTTGGAAATTTGAGTACCTGGATGACATACCTTTCAAGGCAGAAAAGTATCCTTAATCTTTACTGTTTTTAATATTCAGAGTTAAATTCCACTGTTAAAGACCTAGAACAACAACTGCAAGCTCAAGAAAAAGTGAAGAAATCCCATATGAATAAACATCAAGAGACAGAACTGCAGCTGGACAGAATGAAGTTGGAATTAACAGAGAAGGATAAAGTTCTGAACAAAACCAGAGATAAACTGACTCGAATGAGAACACAACTTGATCAAGCTACCACACAGGTAAAATGTTGCATCACACATCTGACTGTTCTTACAATTCACTCCCAGTATTAATGCGCGTCAGTTTTCAGCCATTTTAGTAAGAACCAAGATTCTCAGATAAGTTTATTGAGCATTTGCTGAGGATCAAGTTTTGAGAAGTGTATGTTAGTTTGATATGTATTACTTAAAAATGTAAATACTCGTAAGCAGTTGCCCATTTTCTGGAAGGTTTTTATACCACCTGAAGAAATATTTTTCACCCTCCGGCAAGATTGACTGGAATTCTGAAAAATATTTTCTGCTCAAGTTGCATAGAGCAACAATGACATCTGCTGGCAAGTTCTGACCTTAAATAGAATCTGTTGTGCAACTTTGGCTGAAAATCAGTATCTCTTGCTTATTCCACAGGATGTTGTGGGGACAGAGTCTTTGGATTTTAAATTACTTGTGTAAGATAAAATCTAGGTTAAAATGCCATGCAAGATTGAGAATACATATAGTTTCCTAATCCTAAAGAGTTTGAACACATAGTAAAAAAAAAAACAATAGGGTAGTACAATTTACTTAGTCAAGAGTTTGCACAGTGTATTTATATACATACATCTGAAAACATTAAATGGTTCAGATTTTTGCTCATAATCATGCGAAGAAGATGAGAACATCACTGTTTAAAATAATTTAATTCAAACTGCAGAAGATAACAAGTAAGAATTTTCTCTTTTTTCCTGATTAATCAAGTTTCATTACCTTCCAGTAATGAACAGGTTTAGGGGAAGTCTTGGCTGGGTGTGTAAGGTAAAACCATATTCTTAACACAGTCCATTGACTACAAAAAGGCACTGTCATCATGGTGAGTCTGTGGGAAGTCAACTGACCGAACCTAACAGCTCAATTCCTCTGAATAAGTCTTTATTTTCATTTATTTGATTCCCCAAATGACCTGATTCAACTTCCTAAATGATCAGGATATTATGTATTTAATTTTACCTTGTTAATTTTCTATGGGTTTAAGATAGTTGAATTGTTTTACTAAGGAATCAAAGGGGCATTAAATCCAGCACAAGGCAAGGTCACATAGCTGGGAACATGCCTGGGGAAGGACAAGGAGGAACAGGACTAACTGGCCCCATTTAAACCTAGGTGCAGCCCTTCCTAAAGGTGCAGCCCAGCATCTTGTCCCAGGAAGTTCCTTTGGTCCTGCTGTCTGGAGGTTCCCCCTTTCTGTTCTGTTTCTTCTTTCTTGCATTGAAATTGGATCTCTGCCTCCCCCTGGGCTTTGGATGTAGAACTGCACTGAGGTTCTGGTCTGTAGCTTCCTGCCTCATAGTCTGAATTTAATTTTGGCAGGCTCCTTGCACGCTTTTCTGTCACTAGTACTAGTCACAGACCTTGACCACAGAATCTCCTCTGTGTTAGCAAGTATTTTGACATAGTGTGAGGTCTTGCAGCCCTTCTTGCAGGCAAGTTTCCATGTGATCTTATGGGAGCTCATGATCCTTGCAGTCTGTGCCTAATAACCAGACATCCCAACACTACTAACTACTTCTTATTTTCTTATGACATAGAGGGACTATTGTTTCACTAACTCATTAAACAACCCTTGTTGCTGAAAAAGAAAACAGTCCTGTTCATCCTTTGCTGTTTTTTTTTAACTTGTGGGGGGAAAAAAAAAGTATTGTGCATCTTTTGCATTAACAGATTGCTTTTGGAATAAAAATGTAGTTTTCTGTTCAGGGAGGTGAACATTGCTTCACTCTCTTAGGTAATGTATTATTAACATAATGAACTGAATTAGATAACAACCTGACATACTCTTAACATAGAGGTTAATCTAGAACATAGGCTACTTTTTTTTTTAATTAAAGTTTAAATTGTGAAAAAAACTCTTCTGTTGTTGTTGAAACTGACTAAGATAGTTGCCTCTTTTTTT
>NW_010336481.1:0-904 GCF_000700745.2 Antrostomus carolinensis
TTCAACAAGGACAAGTGTAAAGTCTTGCACCCGGGAAAACATAATCCAGGACTGCAGCAGAGACTGGGATCTATCTGGCTGGGAAGCAGCTCTGTGGAAAGGGACCTCAGGGTCCTGGTGGACAACAAGCTCAATATGAGTGAACAGTGTGCTGCTGTGGCAAGGAAAGCCGACAGGACGCTGGGTTGCATCAAAAAGGGCATCACCAGCAGAGTTAAGTCATTATCCCACTCTCCTCAGCACTTGTCAGGCCAAACCTGGAACGCTGTGTTCAGTTTTTGTCCCCACTATACAAAAAAGATGTGGACAGGCTGGGGAGGGGCCCGAAGGGCCATAAAGATGATCAAAAGACTGGGAAGCTTGCCATACAAGGAAAGGCTGAGAAAACTGGGTTTGTTCTGCCTTGAGAAAAGAAAGCTTAGGCGAAACCTCATCATAATATTCCAGTAATTAGAGGGTACAAAGAAAATGGAGGCTCCCTTTTTACAAAGAATCACATGGAAAAGATGAGGGGTAATGGGTACAAGTTACTCTGATTGAACACCAGAGGAAAATTTTTTGCAAGGAGAACTATCTCTGTAGGGAAGTGGTGGATTCTCCAACATGGGAAACTTTTAAGATTCAGGTGGGCAGGGTGCTGGACCATCTTGTATAGACCATCCTTTTGCCAAGAAAAGGTGAACCAGATGGTCCTTGAGGTCCCTTCCAACCTGGTATTCTATGATTCTATGATTTTTATTTTTAACTCGCAAAAGCCCCACAGAAACTTCTGAGGTACTTTACTGCCATTGGTATATAAGCATAACTCATGCTGACTAAGCCTCAAGACTAAATCCTACGCTAAACTTGGTCTATTTTAATTGCAAAGGCCATTCCCCAATGGTAATTGCTTTCTTTTCTGTTC
>NW_010336481.1:937-2968 GCF_000700745.2 Antrostomus carolinensis
TCATTTAAATCACTTGAATGTAATAACATCAGTTCACTATTTTTCTTATCTGCCTTTTCTTGGTGCAAAAGCCAAATCTTAATTCCTTCCCATATTTACAGTTTCCAAAAGAAGAACAAGATGATTGAAATCACAGAGAGTTTGTGTAATAATGGGTCTTTGGATCAAACTGTTAAACTCCTTCACTCTTCTCTTAAACCTTTTAACACTTGCTCTTTGTGATCTGTCCTTATTATACAAGACTGGTCAATTTTCTTGCAAAAAGAGGACAACATTTTTATTTGGGAAAGAAAAGAAAGATTTAAAAAGCAACAAACAACCACTCTTTTGAAGAAACATCACAAAGAAGAAGAAACAAAACAAAACAAAACAAGAATTATTAATGCTGAGATTTAAAATCGCTAAGTAATTTAGTACTGGAATACATCTAAATATTAAATAAAAATACTCTCCAGTCTTTGATTGCACAATCTTTTACCTCATGCCAGGAGATTACAGCACATCAGTGGTCACTCAAGAAGCTATTTACTAATCCGTATACTGGCATTTTTTACTTTACACTACAACACCACAAGTGGGGTTGACTATACACAAAGAAGAAAAATGAGAAAGCAATAAAATATCTTTTCATGTAAGACTTATTAATTGATATTTTTTTTCAAAATGTTTTTCTGGTATGTGAAGTGGCCACATGCTATGGTTTGATTTATGGTCAAGATGCCCAAATGCACTGGTACAGATAACAGTTTAGTGTCTAAAGACCTTCAGAAGGAATGCAAGCTGCCTTAAAGCTGTGTAGACTTTTAATTTTTTCTTAACTTTAGTTTTATCTTCTCTTTGTTCACTGAATGGAACATCTCCTGGAGGTATATTTATATACCACAGACCGATGAATCGTATTCTCAGGGTGCTGAAAGTTTTGGCTATGAAGCAAGTTGTGTAGCAAGTTTTTAACGAACAATCTTGCACTACCTACCACAACAGGGAAGTCTGGAAAGACCTTAAACAAAAAAGCAACAAACAGATTTTTCAAGTAATTGGAAATGTCCTATGTGAAAACAAAACAAAATGAAACAAAACAAACAACCCTAACACCCTGTGATCCATCTGTGAAAGAATTCAAACACCCAGAGCAAACCAGTGCATTATCACAAGTCACGAGGAAGTAAAAATAGAAATAGAAAGTTTAAACCTGTGAAAGCTGAAGGTGAAGGTCCAGATCAAGATTAGGGAAGTGTTGAGAGCTTTTGACAATAAAAGGAACAGGAAAATCACTCATTTCTTGTAAGTATAGCACTAGGAAAACTCTTTAAAGCAGAATAAAGGAAGTAGTTGAGGTGAAGAGCAGGCTAGATTTTTGACCCAGAATATCTTCATCCTAGCACTATTAATAACAGAAAGCACTGAAATGCAAAAATCTCTCACCATAGATATTTGGGTTTGAAGAAAGCATTTGAAAGCCTTTATTGCATTTCTGAACATCGTATCCCTGGAACAACTTGAAATGTTATTAAATGCTAGCAAAACCAATTGACAATGTCACGACTTTACATACAAGTACAAATACTTTTAAAGTAAACACAATGAACTTCAGTGTAGCATTTGGTATCAAACTTCCAGTCTCTCACTTCTCACTTTTACCATCGGATTTAATATGAAAAACTTGCTTAGACAGAGTTAACACAAACAGTCCTTGGCATAGTAAAAGCAAATTAGGAAAGACATTTTGAGTTTCCTGATTAAGTTTTTTAAAATACAGACTCTGTCAGCTAGTAAGCAAATAACAAAGGACCCTACAGTGCTGCAAACAGCAGAATTAATAATTGTTTATGAAGAAAAAGCAAATCTAATGGAAACTGCAGCAGATTATAACTGAAGTACTACTTAAAAGCAAAGAAATATAACTTCCATAACTTAACAGTAAACTATCAGTCAAAGAGGACATTTGGGAGTGAAAAACAGCACAAGTTGGAAAGGTACTAGCTCCACTGGCTTTCTTAAATTACAACTTAAGGGCAAGTGTAGGGTGTT
>NW_010336482.1:0-9933 GCF_000700745.2 Antrostomus carolinensis
CAATCCAAACCATTCTGTGATTCTATGAATTCTTAAGAAACAGATAGCACTGTGTTATACTGGGGACATCACATCTACTCAATGTTTCAAGTCCTGCAGGTAAGTGTATTTCTTCGAGTGCGACAAGAGGGATGCCAAGGGATGATGATTCCTTGTTGCCCTTTTTTCTGATTAGCTATCACTAGTTCCTAAAACACCTCAATTTTTATTAAAAACAAAGCCATATCGGTGTAGAGAATTTAAAAACATGAAGCTGACCTTAACCTGCCCTGTGCAGTCTCCTCCAGCCTGTGGAGGGACAATCCCCAAAGCAGTCCCACAACCCGGCAACCCACAGCAGAAGATAAACTGGTACGAGGTGCATCAGAGCACATCTAGAAGGCACAACGCACTGCAGTTACCAACGGGACTGTAAATTTAAAACAAGCCAATGCATGTTGCCTTGGGTCAGCGGCCGGGCTAATGTGACTCCGATAACTTGGATAAATGTTGTAAAGGTGGAGCACCGTACCATTTTCAGTGAAAGCAAGGGAGATGGGTAAAGCTCAAGCACTTGCAAAAATCTGCCTAAAATAGATGCAGTTTATATTGACAGCTATTTTGGTGGTGTACAGAGCATCAGACAATCCTTTTTTTTCTTTTTTTTTTTCTTCAACTATAAGAACATCTATGAAATGACTTTGCCACTGCAGAAGTATTATCTAAAAAACCCAATACCTTCCACCAGTGGTTATAAACTGGAAAAAGTCGACTGTTGCCTGGCCTAGGCATGACATAGAAAAGCAAATAATGGTATTTTATGATGAAGCACAGGCTGTGATACACAGGACGTGATCACATAACTCACCGGAAACACCAGGCCTGCAGGAGACTGCAGCACAGCTCACATCTGGGTTGGTTGGCTTCCTGTCTAAAAAGAGCTTAGTTCTTGCATTATTTGGTTTTGGGTACATTTGTCATATTCTAAGCCACAGAAAGGATACCTTGGCGGCCAACGCTCTCTAAATCAAAAGTGAGGCATACAACATGGATGATATTCAATTTAGTGTCAAATATAAACATTACATCTGAAACTGTTTATATGCTAAAAGATTAGAAATGAATATAAATATTCCAAACCTGAAATCAAATAACCACCAACTGAAAGCCAGAAACAGACAAAAAATGTCTCTTCATTCTTAGTGATAAGGACCTCATTAATTTCTTAGCAGAAGAGTACTGGAAGAAACACACTTTTATCAATGTTCTTCTCATAACAAGTCTTACAGTGAAACTAAAACACAGATATTCTAATTACTAAAAAGAAAATTATCTCTATCCTAGCAAAACCAGGACAGTAAGAAGCCAAAAATTTTATCCAGGCTAGCTGCAGCAGGTATGCAGACTAGGGTGGGAGCTGGATGGCCACAAGCAAGTCAAGTGCTGGTAAGGTAAAAATAGACTTTTTGGCCCTCTGGATAGTCCTACTTGCAGAAATTCCATAATGAAATATAGCTTTCAAATATGTTTCATCAGTTTGCTGTTGTTCACAACCGGGCTGCACAGTAATGCCAGAAAACAACAAATCAACTATGCATGTTGATACTCAAAGTACCCCAAAACATTCCAAGTACTAGAAGCCTAAAATTTTTAATGATGTTACTTTAACAGATACTGTAAGTACAAAGAGATCAACTTGAGTTATCTTAATACAGATGATGGCATCTGATTCTTCTAACAGCTGGACCTATTAGGATTTTTTGTCAGTGACCACTTGTGAATTCTTCTGTCTGTAGTCTGTTTTTCATCCTACATCAAGGACTGAAAGTATCAGGCCACACACAGTCAGAAAAAGCCCTTCCCCCTCTACATTCTCTTGACATGGCTGGTGACAAGGCTTATGGATGAATAAAATTAATGCAAAAAGGAAGAAGATACATGAAAACATTTTTTTTTTCATTACACATAGTTTTAGACTGTATGGGAGCGCCAAACAGTGGGGAAGGGCAAAATCACAGCCACTGAGAAAGTGTGTGTAAGTGCCATGCCATTCGGATGGGTTCTTATTTTTAAGGTATCTTTTTGACCTTTTTTACTCACATGCTTCCTATTTTCTGAATTTGGGTAGATGCCTAAAAAGGTGGAATATAATGCAATACAGAACATCTGCTTAGAAGAAAATTGAAAATATAGAAAATTACAGTTTTATAATCCCCTATTATAGGTAAAGAACCAAATTACAAGCTTGAGTTCTTATAAGTATCTTGAAGAACAGTCAACGTATTTTAATTAAAATGGATTTAGAAAGTAAGATATGTTTCAAGTTTGAGTGTCAAAAATAACAAAATTACTATTCATAATCCCCAAGCAAAACTTATCAGAGAAATTCAATTAGAGGAAAAATTATTAATAAAACTATAAAACATTAAAACATCTGGTTTCAGTAAATATTAATACTTTAATAAGAAGATGCAGATTTAGTGGAATCATAACAACAAAACTTTTTTTTTTCATTATTACGTACAAAAAAGATATTTTATCCCTGACGTACCACCTTGCAACACGGTGAACTACAAAGGTACTCTGTGATGTAGGCTAGTTAAAGCACATTTACTCCTTGAGCTAGCTGTGAAGTTCTAGCATTTTCATTGATGGTTTTCTTTGTGAAAGTATCTATAGTCTTTCCTTGGGAGAGTATTTACACTATCCATTGATTACTACCTGCATGCTTGAAGATTTGCTATGATCCACTTCCTTATCTTCAGATAAGGACCCATTCCGCCTTGAGGCACTTGCTAGGTTTCAGTAAGTTCAAGCATTTTTCTGCTTCTACATTATCTGTGGTGGCAGTCAAATTCCTGAACATGCTGGGCATGCAGCAGCTCAGTAAACTGTCAAGGTGGAGCTTTCTGAAGCAAGGACTTTGGAGGGTAGGACAAAACAAGCACTTGAACAACTCGATGTTCTCAACCTTCACAACCACTTCAATAGACAATACAGGGCTTTCCTCAGCTCAAACCTCTTTGCTTCCACACAATGGCAGTTTTTTGCTTGGATAGGAAATGGGTAGGAGGTACTTCTGAGCTGGAGCTTGCATCCCTAGTTATCTCAAATTTGTATCTCCCATAGAAAACAAGTGGCTCCTTTTGCAAATTTTGCTTCATGCTACAAGCGACCAAGTCTTAAACTCAGGAGTGGCCTGTGCATCAGCAGTGCTTCCCTGAACACTTCTGCATGTCTCTGCTATGCAGAATCAATGAAGACAGGACAGAGTTTCATGATAACATTAGTCTTCTCTAGATTTCTATCTGATTGGACAAAGGCTTTTGTAACCCCCCTCCCTTGCTGGTGGAAGTCCTGCTGTGCAGAACAGCAACAGAGCTTTGACACTGATGTGCTATTTTGGCTATTTTGATTTATAAAACTTCTCCCTGTAGTTCTGATGGATTCACTTCCAACCTCCTCTCCATTTCCTTTACTTAGAAATTAGCACCAGGAGAACTGTTGCTAATTAGCACTTATTTGTACCAAGGTGACACTGTTCACAAAAGCACAGCCTGACTGTTCCAGTTTCTCTGCTTTCTACAGTTACCAAAATGGATCAGGCAGGACTGATTACAGGATTGATTGCATTTGTGCATTTCAAGGCAGGAAGGAACCACTGAGAACAATTCTCTCCCTGATCTCCGGTGTGACACAAGCAGAGAAACATGATATAGTGATATCTGCAGTTACAGATTTGCTTTTAGGAAGATATTCGATGTGGCTTTGAAAGCATCGTGTGATGGAAAATCTGCTACATGCACAGGTAATTTTTATCTAAATTGGAGTAGACAAGCCTTCAATCCCAAGATCTCATTATACTACCACCATTACATTCAGGATCTCCCTGCAGATACAGAACTGTAACCTCTGATCAAATCACCTCTTAATTTTCTTTCCATTTTAGATTAAGAACTGCCTGAATTGCTTAGGTTTTTGCCATTTAAGACATGTTTTGCAGCTCCTTCCAATGTTTCAACATCCTGTGGCTACCAGGTAAGTTTTAGCAATGGTGCCATTAGATCCCATTTCTCCATTTGAGCTGTCATTTATTTTTACTAAACATACTTTGAGTTGCCTGTCACGGTCTACAGTTGCTACATAATTTAACATTTTAGTTAATACAAAACACCATTTATCACTAGTATCATGGCAAAATTGAAATCGTAAGGATTGTAAAAGAATATAGTAACAGCGTCTCTCCTTTTTAGATAAACTGTTGTGCAAGCATTCAAATAATGGATGCTGAATTTTCAAATATATATTATGATGACTGAAATTTGGAAGAATGGTGCAGCAGAACTTTTCCTAGTACTTGGATTAAGCAGTAGATATTTTAAGCTTTGAGGGGTTATATACCTTTTTGCAGAACATAGAAAGTTGAACAATATGCACATTCTACCACTCTACTTGGTAGCACAGCCAGCTGAACATGAGCCAGCAGTGTGCCCAGGTGGCCAAAAAGGCCAATGGCATCCTGGCCCGTATCAGAAACAGCATGGCCAGCAGGACCATGGAAGTTATCCTTCCTCCGTACTCAGCACTGCTGAGGCTGCACCTCAAGTACTGTGTCCAGTTTTGGGCCCCTCATTACAAGAAGGACATTGAGGCACTGGAGAGTGTCCAGAGAAGGGCAACAAAGCCGGTGAAGGGGCTGGAGAACAAGTCTTATGAGGAGCGGCTGAGGGAACTGAGGTTGTTTAGTCTAGAGAAGAGGAGGCTGAGGGGAGACCTAATTACTGTCTACAACTACCTGAAGGGAGAGTGTAGAGAGGTGGGTGTGTCTCTTTTCTCCCAGGTAACTAGTGACAGAACAAGAGGCAATGGCCTTAGGTTACGCCAGGGGAGGTTCAGCTTGGATGTCAAGAAATACTACTTCACTGAAAGGGTTATCAGGCATGGAACAGGCTGCCTAGGGAGGTGATTGAGTCACCAGCCCTGGAGGTGTTTAAGAGATGGCTAGATGCTCAGACAGGTATGGTTGGACTTGATGATCTCAGAGGTCTTTTCCAACCAGAAGATTCTATGATTCTTTCTATGAGATTTGGTATGACAGAAGCGTTTATCAAAGTCTCTGTGTGGAAGACTAGACAATCCTTGGAAAAAATGAGAAATTAATTTAAAAAAAGAATGAGAATTAATGAGAAAAATGGAAAATGAGACTGAATACTTCCTACAGATTTTACTTTTTTGTCCTTTGTGCTCCGTGATTACTGATACTTTTATGGTTTGCTTGCTCTCCACCTTTGCAGAAAACCACAACCCAGATACGTCTACTTCTGGAAGATGGTAGTTCAAAAATAGGCTGAAAGAATGCATAGCTATGAATGTTTTTAAAAGTGATCTGATCATTACTCATTCTTTTTCTAGACTTCAATCTGATACAAAACTAAAGTTACAAGGATGGCTTGGGGGAAATTTAATATGCAACAACACTTGACAAATAGGATGCACTGAATTTTTTTATTAGGTGTTTATAGCAGAAAGAAAACACCTGTGACAAAAGGACCATTAACTTATTCAATATTCAGGATGAAGGAAATAATATAGTTAAAGCAAAGGAAAAGGTTAAAGAACTACAAAATAAGCTACCGGCTTTTATTAAAGTTTGACAAATCACAGGAATAGTGAGGACATTAGCTGTCAATAAGCATTTAAAATCCACAAAGTTTTACTATTTCTGTAAAATAAGTTTACCAACAAGAAAAAAAGAAAAGGAATAATTCAAGCATTTCTTGGCTGCTAACCTGCATTCTGTAACTCTCTAATCAATCTCTGTGCTTATTCCCTAAGGTTTAATATATGCATAATGAACTAATGGCAAAGAGGAATGAAGACAGATGCATTTATTTGCATGAACTAACTCATTAGATAGTCAAGCTTGCTGAGCAAATCACTGCAGCAAAACAGTAAAATGCACAGCTGCAAGAATTTATCTGTGATTTCTTTTGTCAGCATAGCCACAGAATTAGCACAGAAAATGAAATGACATCATATTAGCACCTAGTAATATTGTACGGGTTAGCCTGTGAGAAAACAGGAGCATTTTACATCTTCAGGTCACTTCAAGAAGCTACATGCAGTTCTCAGCAAAAATCTGAATGCGACATTAATGTAAGAGGCTTATATTATCCTGGAGCAGTCTCATTATTACACATGGCAAGAAAAAAAAGACTCTCCTCTGTCAAAGTCCAAAATGTGATGCATGTTTCACAGGAAAGTTTACTGTCTTTTCTTTCAACATTTCCTCTTATCCTCCAGAAACTTCAGGTGAAAGGAACAAAGATGATTACACCTACCTGCCTCTCCAAAAATATTAAGACACGCTAGCTATGTATTCTGGTTCACAAACACACAGCTTGTTTGCTGTGCCTGTTATAATGCCTTTCTCTCCTTTCAGTGGCCAGGAAGTTAAGACAAAGAAATACAGGTAAGTGTCCCTACAAACTAAAGAAATAGCTAAAAAGTTCAAATAGACTGAAACATAAAAATTCAGCTAAACAGTACTACCTGGAGGCTTCAATGACATCTTTGATTTCAAGCAAAATGCAACATACAGAATCTCAACAAGGACGCTAATAGGGGAAACTGCTAACATGACTCAAATATGCCTGCTGAAAATACTTACTGTTAAAGGATATACTGACAGTTTGTTTAAGGAAATATTTAAATTCTAAATAACTTTAAGTATACAAAATCACCTAATGAACCTACAAGGTCTCTCTGAATACAGAGGCTGCAGCACAGAGATATTCTACTATCATTTATAGAATAATTTGTTAACCACAATTAGAGGAAAAACTATGGGAAAAATTGTATTTTTATATTTGATATGGTTCCAGTTTGGTATAAAACTTCTAAAAGTTACACAAACAAGTGCATTCTGAAACTTTTTTCTCCTCCAGATATACCAACACTGGTGTTTTTGAAATGAAATAAACTTCTGCTCCTCTGACCTGTACCTTTTTGCTTCACTGCTGCTTATACTGGGCTGCTCCCAGCTGTATGCTGTGCCATGTGCCTAGAAGCCTGTAAAGGTAGGGGACCCCATGCCAGGGTAGTTCATGTGCAGTTCAGCTATCCTGCATCACTGGATTTATGAACTTCTTCAGGTTTAATAAATCTATGCTTTTCAGCTGAGGTCTGCATCACTGGGAAATTTCCATATGGATCAGACACTGAGCATCTGCAATTGCCAATCATTTCACCTGAAAAGCCTGGTGCTCAAATCTTTTTGTTTGTATTAATATAAAAAAAATTGATTTGAAAAATTGCGATAGGTTTACTCATGTGACTAAAGCAATTACAACTGCATAAATCACACATTGCTTACCTGTCCCAAATACGACATCAAATGCCAAATCTACCTAACTAGGTGGATTCCTTACCTTGCATTTTCAGCTGCTTTAATGCAGCTGAAATGCACCACGGTTTAGACTTTTGAAATACAAAAACCTAATCCCCACCTTTGTTTTTCTGTCAAATGAACACTTTGACAGTAACAAAGAACTGCTTCATTTGCTTCCTTTTAACATGTTAGCTCCTGGCAAATAAAATTACCAGAGAGCAACTTAAAGTCAAGTTTTACAGCTATAACTTCTGAAACCTTTGAGGATGTTACTCCCGTCCTTAACTTGTATCAGATACTGAGATTTAACAGCTTGTTTTTTCATAACTTACAGCCTATCCTACAGTTTGGGTGTACATATAAAGGATACCATACGCCAAACGTGCAGACATGTTTAGCATTTCTGCCATTTTTTTCATGTCACTTACCTTAGCACTGTTAATGGAAGCGTATCGTACCAGCTTGAGTGCTCTTTATGGAGCCAAGATTTACACCAACAAAGAATGTCTGGTGTGATAAGATGTGGTTTAACTCATAAGCACACAACAAGCAGTTCACTAAAACAGACACAAGGAATAGCATAATCTATATGCACAATTTGGAATTTCCTAAGATTAATTTAATATCCTTTGTAGGCGAGCAGGAGAGGCTGCTGGTGGTACCTAATACTGCACAGAACTATTTATCTGAACTGGAGAATTCGGAAGAATCACTAACAGCAAAAGTTTCTAGACAGGATCTACCTTAATTCCCAGAATTTATCTTATTCTGTAGGTCACCTCAAAGATTCTTTTGATAGGAAGGGTGATTTCTGTGTAAACAACTCTATCCGATAAACACATTTGCCCTCATTTTTTTCTCAGCATTTGTAAAGCAGGGTCAACTATTGTATCAACTATTGTATGGATTTTTCTTCTAAACTCACTCTGCATAAGTGTCTGGCAGGTCCCACCTCAAAAATCCTTTTCTGCTAAGGGCAGATTTACATTAAAAAAATGCCTCCAACATGATTATATAAGTGTGGATACAGTGTCAAACCCTCCCAGCTGAGACGAAGGCATAATGGGGTAAAAAAGATGGCAAGAAAAATTAGACCAATTTGTCAAGCAAAAGAAGAGAAAAAGCACTACTGTGCTGACACTGCTTTGCCTACTGTGAATCTTTGCTCATTTAGAAATACTGCAAAATTCATACTTCCAACCAAGCCCAGCTTCACTGGCAACATTTGCCAAGAAAGATCTAGTTTATACATCTTACAGAATGCCTGTAACCTGGATTTTTTTTCCCTTCTTGGTTTAGCAAAGTCTGAAGCAGGTGATCTTCAGGCCATAACAGGTCTGTACCTTCACCACGTTTTTCCCCAGTGAAGACCTGGACAGAGGATGACTTCTACTTAAGAACCATTTTACATGTTAGTTCCTAGTTCTTCCAGCTTACAATAGGGATAAAGATATCAGCCCAATGCTAACTGCTACCATCTGATAAAAATACTTGGTATGGTTTTGAGTTTATAATGTTTTATTTTTAATACATAAATGCAATAGAAAAATGCATGCCCTGTCTTCTGATCCCCATATAATGACTACTGGTCAATATTTTTATAGGATTGCGGATATATTAAAATATGCATTAGGTCAGCATATAAAATTAGGTTCTAGACTCTACTCCGACTTTCTACAGAAAGAAAATGGGGACTATAAAATGTATCCACAACTTGTTAAAAATACTTTGAGACTCCCAATACCCAGACCCTGAAAAGCACATCTTACCATACATTATATTCATGTCCAGCTATCACCCTAGTTGTCTAGCACTTAAGCTAGACTTATTTAAACAGCTTGTCTATTATTTTCCATGGTGTGGGATTAAGTAAGTTGAGCTCCATGATTTTTATTATGTTTCCATCCACTACATGCTCTCTGTTGTACAATTACCTTTTGTTAGTGGCTAAGGAATAAAGCTCCTGGATTTTAATGGTCTCAGAGTTAGGTACCATCCTTAAAATGAAATTGCAGAAATTTCTTACTAGGCATCTGGTTTTGTAGCTACAAGTTTGTAATGACTTTCAAATACACTTGCTAAATTTAGAATTCCAGAACTAATGATGTATCTTTCAGCCAGAATTCAACCTGAAAACTTTTTGGAAGAGCACGTGTTTTCACTCCTGGTACTGGGTCCGGTCTTGTTTAACATCATCATCAATAACCTAGATGTAGGGATAGAGTCTGCCCTCAGCAAGTTTGCTGATGACACAAAGTTGAAAGGAGTGGCTGACACACCAGAAGGCTGTGCTGCCATTCAATGAGACCTGGACACACTGGAGAGCTGGGCAGAAAGGAACCTGATGAGGTTCAACAAGAGCAAGTGGAGAGTCCTTCACCGGGGGAGGAATAACTGCAGGCACCAGTACAGGGTAGGGGCTGACGTGCTGCAGAGGAGCTCTATGGAAAAGGACCTGGGTGTGGTGGTGGACAGCAGGCTGGCCATGAGCCAACAGTGTGCCCCTGGGGCCAGGAAGGCCAACAGCATCCTAGAGTGCATTAAAAAGAGCGTGGCCAGCAGGT
>NW_010336483.1:0-22645 GCF_000700745.2 Antrostomus carolinensis
TTCCAGCTCACAATGTTCTATGATTCTGTGAAGTTGTTATTAATTGAATTCTGTGGCTGGATGCTGCAAGGATCAGCACATCTCTGGCATGATGGAGATGTTCAGGCTCTCTCTTGTCTGCACCCAAGTACCCTTTATCAGCACTGCAGGGTGAGCTCCACCAAGGGAATAAACCCCAGCTCAAAGCACTGAAGAAAGGTCAAAGCACAGAAGAAAGGCTTCTTTTAGTATTTCTCCTGAAGCAGCACCCAGCAGGCTGACCAGCAATGGGCACCCCTTGGTGTGCTGCACTGTCTGCAATGGGCTTGGGGTTCACAGGGGTGGGGGGCACAGAAGTGTGACAAGCCTAGAAAGGGATGTATTGATTTTTAAGGAAGAAAGCCAAAAAGCAGAAAACAAAAGGGGAAGGCAATAAAAGCTCAACTCCCTCAGGTTCTTTTGATCTTAGAGAATAACAAAGAAATTGACCTGACATTATTACACCCCTCGCTCACTCCCTTTGGGTTATGTTTTTATTTCCTGTAACCAGCAACGATCAAAGCCGAGAGCCTCTCCCTCACTGTATATTTTCCTTTTCACTCCAAACAAAAGTTGCAAAAGCTGCAACATTTTCGCGCCTGTCCTGGACCAGCACCCTGCTTCAAGCAGAGCTGTTCACAGGAGCACCAGCTCCCGTGGCCTCAGTAACCTCATGTCCTGGTTTGTAGCTGGGCCAGAGCTGGTTTTTTCCAGCAGCTGGAACAGTGCTGGGGTTTGGGTTCAGCTGGGATTTGTCATGAGAAAAACATTAATAACACACTGATGTTTGCATTTGTCACTGGAAGTTGAAGGACTTTGTGTTTTGCTGGTCTACAAGATCTCAGGGGTGAGGAATATTGAGCTGACTCAGCTCCATGGGCACTGGGCTCTCCATCTCCTGTCCCCCATGGGCAGGAGATCCATGAGGGGCTCTTCCTCTCTTGCTCTCTCTGGCTTTCGCTCAGGCTCTGGCTCTCCCGGGATTGCGGTTTCGGGTCGGGATTGTTGCTCCTCCGGGATCGTGATCTGGGAACGGGCCGGGCTTAGGACTCGATGATCTTAAAGGCCTTTTCCAATCAAGGCAATTCTGAGATTCTGTGATTCACAAGAGATTCAGTGAATGAAGAAGCTGCTGGAGCTCACTGCTTACCACTGTCACTGGCATGGCAGCAGTTTTCATAGCCATGTAAAATGTTCAAGGAAAATTCACTTTGGCAAACAAGAACTGCTGGAGCTAAGAGGATGTTTGGTTTTGTCATCTTCAGAAATAAAGTTTAAACACTAGAACACTGCTGCAAGCAAACGAGGGCTTGGCAGCAAAATATTCACCTTGGATTGATATTTGCGCCCCCCAAAATAGCAAGTGGTTCAGCTCTATTTAAGTGGTTATTTAATCAAGTCATATTTAGGCTGCCTGACTGAATAATCCTGCAAATACAGACAAAATCTAACACTGTTTAAAAAAGCAAAACAAAACAAAACAAAAAAACCCCCTAAGAACATCTGTTCCTCAGCTGCAGCATTTATTCTGTGCAGTTAAACCAAATGCATGAGATCAAATCTAAGTGTGGCTGGGTTCTGTGTGCACATCCCCAGCCTTACATGCAGCTGGAGCTTCAGTACCAAATAAAATAGGTTCAGACTACAGGTCTTGCAATTCCTGTAGTACATAGCACGAGATTTTCTGTGTCTCTGAGCATTGTGACAAAATGTTTCTGCTGTTGCTGAGTGATTAGCACCGAAGGAGATCACCAAATCCCAGAATTGCCTGGATTGGAAAAGTCCTTTAAGATCATCAAGTCCAATCATGAACCCAATACTGACGAGTCCCTGACTAACCCATGTCCCTCAGCACTGTGTCTACACAACTCTTCAATCCAAGAGTGGAAACTACCATCAGACTAGGACAGGAGAATAATTTTACCTATTTAGTGCAATAAATAGCATTCATTTAATTATTGGATGTCCTAAATAAGATGGGTACACCCACACAGAAGGGTGTACACAGAGTATATATTATCTTAGCTACAACTTTTCCATTTGAGCTACTTCTTCCCATGGCAGAAAGGGGCATCTCTGGTTCAGGGAAGAACAGTCCATGCCCACAAGCTGCATTTTATAGTTTCCTTCCCACACAGCACTGCAGAGAAGCAAAGTACCCATGGTGAGGACTAGAGATGGTCATGGGTCCTTCCCACCTCGCTGCAGGTTTAGAGCCATCCTTGGCATTATATAGGGATAGCCAGAATTCTCATTTCAATCCAGCAGTACATGGGTTTTCCTTTTCAAAAAAAAAAAAATCAAAATATTAGGGCTGACCAACAACTGACTAATAAGAACAGTGGGGATGTAATATCAGAAACTCGAGAGGGAGGATTACACGGTCAGGAGCCTGCAAGACAACAGACCTTTCCCAGCCCTTTGAGCAAGTCCTGGCATCAGATTAAAGCCAGGTATCGAGTGCTCTTGTAATCCCATCCCTCACAGGAACGGGAGGACTGCATTAGCACGAGACAAATTGCTGTTTGCAATTGAAGCTGGGGGGCTGCTCTGGGAAAGAGGGGTTTATTTTGGAGTTTGTTGGGGTTTTTTTTCTCTAGAAGATGAAAGAAGATGGCTCAGCTGCGAAGGTGTATTCCTAAGGGGACACAGATCCTGCTGTCAGGAGATCAGGCTGTGCCACGCTGCTGGGAAAGTCTGTCACCACATCTGCTCCAGGCTCCTCAGAAAGAGGCTCATTATGGTCCTTACAATTCACACTTTCCAGCCAAGGATCTTGAGCAAAGTGCTAGCTGGGAACTCTCCTTTCCAGCCTGCTTGACATTTATAGAAACACTTGAAAAATGATTTAGTCCTAAAGAAATATTTCCTAGATCTGGTGATGAGCATTGCTGGTTGCCTTGGGGTCACCCCACTGAGCCTTACAGGGACTATCAGTAGGTGACTCAAGCCAAGAATCCTTAAAATTTCTGGTTTGGTGTTTATACAAAAATAAAAGCAGGTGCAGGGTGCAAATGCTGCAAAATGATGGTGCAAAAGATTTTTACAAATTAAGCCCATGTGGGAAAGGTGAGGAGAGATTCCCTTCCACCTTGGAGGGGAGATTAGAGAAAAACCTTCTCCTGCTTGCTCAGACACAGGTGAGAAAATAGTTCAGATGCTTCACTGCACTAAGCTGAGCTCAGGTCAGCCTTTTCATGGATCCCAACAGGGTTTGGAGTAGAAATTATTTCCCAAGCACAAGCCAAAGAATTACCTGACGTCTGGCATTTCTGCCAAGGCTGGGAGCAGCCCATCTCCTAGGGATTCTGGCCTCAAGAGCTTGGCAGAGACTTGTTTTCCTTTCTGCATCCAGCCTGGATGAAGCCCAGCAAGCAGGACAGTAATAGCAGCTTGCAGAGCATCCTGTAAGAACGTGAGTTTCCTCTTTTAGGAGAAATTCTGCACTTTGATCTACTCCACCTTGGAAAAGGAAAAAAGCAATTTTCTTCTCATCCCTGAGAAAAAAATCAGTCACAGTGTGGAAACACAATTAAATTATTATGAAAGGATAAGGCAGAAGGTGACAATAAACACTTTCCTCAGTCTCCGTACACATGTGTGCACACACATCAGCCTTTTCAGTTCATTGATTATAATTAGTGCTGCCAATTGCTGTTCTCTTTTGGTCCAAGGGTTTTATTTCTGTCTGTCCAAAAGCTTGTTTTTGATCTTTAGTCTTAAAACTTTGATTGAAAGCTCTAGTGATAGAAATTCCTCCACATTTTCAACACTTGGTATGCCAAGCCCTGAACAAGGCACCTAATAAACAGAATAATTCCTCTTGGTGGACATGACAAAGGTCCCACCTAATAAATAGAATAATTCCTCTTGGTGGACATGACAAAGGTCCCATGAAGCAGCAGATGTTAACATCAGCCTGGGGGCAGTTTAAGAGCATGTTTGACACTTGTCTTTGGCCACTTCAGGCCATAACTTAGATGTATGTCACCCCTGTAGTGACAACATGGGGACAGATGGCCCAGAAGAAGGTCACCAGCTGCTCAGAGCCACACAGTGGGACAGCCACCACCCTGTCCCCTGCCAGCACAGGCCACTGCACCGCTGTTACTCTGCGTTTTTAGACTTTGATTGACAATATTTTCACGGGCAGTTATTATACAAAGAAAGAATTCATAAAATATTATTAAAAAGCAATGATTTATACAAAGACAGAATTCATAAAATATGCTAAAAGACAATTTTTATAAAGATCAAGCATTTGTTTTATTTATTATATGGTATTTTGGGGCTGATATTTAGTGCTGGTGAATGATGCTCTGTCCTAGTCCATCCCCAGGATGGAGAGTGGAGGAACAGGGAGGTGGCCAAGCCACACTGGAGAGCAGGACAGTGTTTAATGGAGCTATAGGGTGGGTTTGGGTGTGTTATATGTATCCTGCTGACAGAAGCAGCCACAAAAGTATATAAAAAAATAATATTGAGGAAAGAAACCTCACTGCCTGGCTTATCCTGTGCTAGTCAGACAAGAACAGCTCACATGGGCCATCTAGTGATGCTGATATTTCAGATATCAGGAGTTCTCTGAGCAGGACCAAAAACATACAGGAAAGTTTGAGGGTCAGTAGCCACGAGGATGGGCACCAGCGATGCTGAGCAGGCACATGGCACTTCTCCAGCATGGTCAACCCCTACCATACATGAGTGATTTGAACCCAGACCACAAAAAAAACCCAAAACAAAAGAAAACCCAAACAAAAAAACAAACAAAACCAACCAAACTAACTAAATTTCCTAAATATAAGGAGTTTTTTATTTTTATAGCTTTTTTATAGCAAGGCTTGTGATCAAATCCATACAGTCTTTCATGCAAGTGTACAAAAAATATACCTGGCAAAACTAGATTAACTAAAAACTAAGTAATATAACTATTCTATAATCACAACAATTAAGAACTAAATACCAGAGAAGGCACCACTGCTTAAGTCTGAAGAAAAAACAAGATTTTTTTTTTTAAAAATATGTTACTCTAGGATGCTCTGGGACCATTATCCAGGGACAGGGTGTACGTGCGGATCCAAGCCATGGGGTTGTGTAGGATTTATGAGGGCAAAGTAACTAAGGCAGCAAACGAAGGGCAGACACTGGAATTACTGTTTTAATTACTGGAAGTGGGATGGAAGGGCACAGAGTGAAGGAGGATGTGGGAACAGCCATTATAGAAAAAAAAAGTGGAAATATCTTGTACCAATACACTTACTGCTGCATTTGTCACTGGGATGCAGAACAAGCTGTGCAGAGTTTCCTGGCCAAGCTGGGGAGGAGATGGGCAGGGAGACACCAACAGATCCAACAGCCTCTCCTGTGCTGATGGGCTCAAGAACATTTTATGCAGCAGCGGTGAAGGATGGAGAACCACAGCACTCATCTCTAAGTGCTGGTGAAGAAGTGCTTCCTCAAGAGCTTATTAAAAATCAATGGGGTGAGCAGCATGCTCCAGAGCAGAAAAAACAAGCCGAGAAGGTCAGGGCAGAGAAAAATTACTGAGGAAAGTGGGCTCCAGCGTGTTTTGGGGTGGTTATTACAGGGATGCAAATCTGGTTGGCACCTCAGGAGGTTTGCTCAGACCTGAATCCATGGCTGGGTGGTGTCACTCGGAGCTGGTGGGACAGAGTGCCAGCCCTACTGTGCCAAGGGCACAGGAGCAGGCTGCACCCCAGGGATCCTCTGATCCCAGAAGCTCATTACAGCTGTGACACAAGCGCTTTGTCCGTGCTCAATCTGTCCACATAAGTTCCCCTATTTACCTATCACTGCTCTTTCACGCTCCCATTTACCTCCTTTATTGCGGGATATTTTCATCCTTCATGGAGACAAGTACATCTCATACAGGATTGAATGAGGCTTTGAGCAACCTGGTCTAGTGGAAGGTGTCCCTGCTGATGGCAGGGGGGTTGGAACTGGATGAGCTTTAAGGTCCCTTCCAACCCAAACCAGTCTGGGATTTTAGGATAGTTGTAGCAAAGCAACTATTCCAAGAAATACCTTCTCAAAGCACAAGACACAGGGGAAGAATGGATCAGCATTTTCTTTCTCAAAGACTTTCACTGCAGGCCGTACTCAATTTTTGCCGTCTGAGGAGGAAAGCTGCTCTCACACATGTCTTCAGTCACCTCGAGGGGTTTGCTCTCAGGGATGTGAGCTGGCTTGTCTCTTTGCTGATTCAAACTCTGCAGTTTACTGAGACCTTCCATAGGACTTAGAAGACACCCTCAGATTCTTCCTAAACCATTTAATCCCCTGCTTCTTCAGTAATAAGATGAAGAGTTTGACTCCCTTTCAACCCCCAAATGATTGCCCTTTTCCCTGAAACCACTGGAGATGTTATCTCTCATTTCCCTATACACCTACTCTCGTGCTTCTTCAAGTTTATCCCTGAAAGCCCTAAATTCTTCTTGCTCACTTTTCATGGCCCGCAGCTTTTCTTTTAACATTAAGAGCCTTATTTCTGGCAAGACATTAAGGTGCTCATCAGCTGCCATCCTGAAAGCCATAAATACCCCATTTGCATTCATGTTTTGATAGTCCCTCCCTCCTTCTCTGCTGCGATGGTGTCTCTCCCCTCTCTGAAAAGCCTGGCTGTCTCCATCCTCTTGCTCCAGGCTGTGATCCTTCACCCATGCTGGGATCACACCTTTTCTCTTTCCATCTGAGGTTACTCCAGCTGTGACAGTCACCCACTTGGTGTAGAAACATGGTACATTGCTCAGGTTGGACCTTACTCTCTTCTGCCTCAGGTTCTTCTCTTGCAGAAATCTCATCTCCTGGTGGAGAGCTTGGACTCGCCAGAAAACTGCAAGTTTGGGGTGGCTTTGGCAGGCTGCTCACCAGCTCAGAGATAGTTTCTCTTTCATTTTGTACGCTCTGATGAAGTCTTGCTGCTCGTTTGCAGTGGTGGCTGATGTTCCTCAAACAGCTGTATTGCAGGTACCTTCGGCATCACTCTCTGAGTTGACTGCAAGGTTTTCAACACATCAAATGCATTATGACCTGACATGGCCTGACTGGCTTCACATCCACAAACACCCACTGCTTGTAGAGCAAAGTATTGCTTGATTCTCTTCAACTACAGGCTACATTTCTCTAGAGATGTAGCTGGGGCTACAGCTAGAGATGTAGCCCCAGCAGAACTGTTGTTTGTTCCCTTTTTCCTCCACTGAGTTCAGAACTGCCCTCCACAGCTCCATCATTCCCCTCCCTGATTTCTACCATAGTAGAGACAAAACTCTTGGTCTACCTTTACTGCTGAGTTACTGAAAATGCTTCAAAGTGGACAAAGCCAGATCTCCACTGGAGTGTGAAATGCGACAAAGTGAGAATGACTCCCAGAATTTGTGATTACCAGCAGATATTTTTATGTCACCAGATTTGATTAGGTCTTGCCCCCTTTTAAATCCATTTCAGGGCTTCAGCAAGAAGATTTGAACTATGAAGTGCAGGAATGTGATTAAGAGCAGCCATAAAATATGAGCAAAGCTCTCAAGAATTATGGCCAGCACCATATATTCTGCCAATTAACAGTTTCTTACACTCTGGGGAGAAAACATCACTTGGCTTTAGCTTTCCTGCATCCCTTGGGGACATCAGTTGTCATACCTCTACTTCAACTTGTTCTCAGTAGATGGAGGCACGAGTTCAATAAATTAATTAATTCCCATTTTAGGACCAGTAAGATTTGCACTGCCAGCTGCCTGCATTGGATAGGTGTATCCCTGTAGCTGCTCTGAGTTGAACCTCATAATTCAGAGATGACAATTTAGAAAATCCCCAAAGAGTAAAACTCACATTCATCACTTTCAAAGCCATGGATGGCATTTCCCAGGTTGCTAAACTCTTCCTTGTTTGAGTCTGCAGCCTGCAGGGGAACCAGGGAGAAGAAAGAATAAATTGTTGGGTTTTTTTTTCTTTTTTCTTAATATTACTGTACAAAAAGGCACCTTCAGAGACTGGTTTTGGAGATGGGAACCAACACCAGCCTTCATGCTGTAGCCTTCCTGGAAGGTACCATGTTCACAGGCTCTTGCAGATCATCTGCAGCAGCGGCTTGGCTGTGAACATGTGCAGTGCACATATGTTACCGTTTGAACCCCAAAGTGGAAATGGGTTGTGAACTTTCCCAGCACAGATCACACACAAGGCATTAACATTTGGTTCTTTGAAACCAAGTTTGACCTAGTTTAGGTCTTTCTTTCTCTTTCTAAATAAGCTCTTATGGAGCAGTTCAGCGATTTGGAGGTTCCTCTCATCCCACTAGCTATCCAGCTCAAAGCCTTGAGCCATGGAGTTGGTTCTACTACATCTCCTGTCCTGACACTTCACACCACTACTCACGTTCAGCAATCTCTAAGCCAGAGACTGTGTCATAGGCACAGCCCAGGCTGAGACCAAGCAGCTAAAGGGTTGTTGAGAACCACCCAAAAATGCCCCAAAACCTCTACAAGCCATACAACCAGCAGAGCATCAAAGTGAAGGTGCAGAGCTTTGCAGAATTTGTTTGCTTAGGTTTTTGTTTGTTTATTGTTTGTTGGGGTTTTTTTAAGTCAGACTAAGCAAAAATAATTCATTTTAATGATGGCTGTTCAGTTGGTTTCTTCATAAAAGGCAGCAGTGTCTGTGCAGAGCTCCTTTATGAACATCAGATCTTTCCAGCCCCTAAATAAAGTCATAGAATCATCGAATGGTTTGGGTTAGAAGCCAGGCTGTGATGGAGATGTCTCAGGAGGACAGCACTGCCAGCACCACAGCCCAGGTTACGAGTTTAACACCTTACAGAGGCAGGTCCTAAACAGGGACACCAACGAGCTGCCCCCATATTGAGCAGCAGCACCATGGAGTGTTACTTATTTGTCTTTTTTTTATATATATATAATTTTCCTCTAAGGGGAGCAATATGTGTTCCATCCCAACAGCTGAAGTGCATGCAGCTGCTTCTGACACTGGTAAAAACCAATCTTGCGGTTCTTTGAACGTTCACCTGGCATCTTCCTGAAGCACTTGACCTACATCTTCCTCCTACTCTTCCTTTTGCTTCTGTATGTTCAAATTAACTACTTAAAGGAGTTGTCTGGTTTTTCTGTACTTCACAGTAATGCAACCTCTAATGGAGAAAAGCCACACAGATAAACATTTTCTGTCTGTGACCTCTACCACATACCTTATTTACATTACAAATCCTTTTCTCCCTCTAAATTAGCTCATGGATTGCTGAGGTCCTTCTCGACTACCTTAGACTGGAGATTTTAACTGAGACTTAAATGGTATGTGGTCTTTGCAGGCTTTCAGGAGGTAATGAGCTGCTTCCATTCAACTTGATCAAGAAATATTCAAGCAGAACTGGGCACAACTGATGTCTTTACAGAAGTGTGGTTGTGTATCAGGCTACAGCTGCTTCACCCGACACAAAGCTCATGTCTAACAGGAAGATGACGAGAGCTCCTTTTCTACCATCATTCACCACCCTCATCTCTTACCAGTCTGCATCTATATCTACCACCCATCAGAGTACTCCTGGCTGTGGGCTGGAACTGAAACCAGACTCCTCAAATCCATTGCAAATAATTCCTGTTACAAGAAAAGCTTCCACCAGTTTTGTGCCGAGGCTGGTGCTGCACTGCCAGGATCTGCTGGTAGTTCTCAGCACACGTTCACCAGCTAGGACATCATCACTGCATCACCTACTTTCTGCATCGAAAAGGCACAGCCCCCTTTGCCCTTTTCTGATGTGTCATCTGCTTTGTAATAAATGTCACAGAACCACAGAGTGGTTTGGGTTGGGAGGGACCTTAAAGCTCACCCAGTCCCAACCCCCCTGCCATCAGCAGGGACACCTTCCACTAGACCAGGTTGCTCAAAGCCTCATCCAACCTGGCCAAGAACACTTCCAGGGAGGAGCAGCCACAGCTTCTCCCTGGAAGAAGAGCTTCTCTCCTTCTTTGGCTCACCATCCTCACACCAAATAATTTCTTCCTCACATCTCATCTCCCCTCTTCTAGTTTCAAGCCATCACCCGTTGTTCTGTCACTCCCTGCCCTTGTCACAAGTCCCTCCCCACCTTCCTGGAGCCCCTTCAGGTACTGGGAGGCACTTCAGGTACTAGAAGGTCTCCTTGGAGCCTCCTCTTCTCCAGGCTGACAGCCCCAACTCTCTCAGCCTGTCCTCACAGCAGAGCTGCTCCATCCCTTGGATCATCCTCGTCGCCTCCTCTGGACTCACTTCAGTAGGTCCAGGTCCTTCTGATGTTGTGGTCCTCAGAACTGGAGGCAGCACTGCAGGTGGGGTCTCACCAGAGCAGAGTAAAGGGGGAGAATCACCTCCCTTGACCTGCTGCCCATGCTGCTCTGGATGCAGCCCAGAGCTACCAGCTCATGTTGAGAGCTACCAGCTCATGTTGAGAGCTACCAGCTCACAGTATGACTTCTGGTAAACCATTTATCTTATTTCCACAGGCAGCACCTACCAGCAGGGCACTTACAAGGGCCAAGTGGTTCAACTCCTCATTGAGTGTGACAGTCTCAGATGGGAAGAGGTGTACAGCAAGAGATAAGACACTGCTACAAAGGGACTTGCTTCACTTTGATTTTTGCAGTGTTCATCAATGGGAGAAGAACCATTTTAGAAGAACCATTTTATCAGATCTCTGCCCTGGACAAAGCCAATGCTCCATGGTTTATGTCCAAGAGTGGCACCAAGTACCAACCCCACCACCATTTCTGGGGCTGCCCCTTCACCCCTCGATCCCAAACACACACATGACAGCTGGGGAGGAGCAAGACTTTGCAGCTCCAAGTAATAAACGTGGGTATCTGATACCCCCCAAGCAGCAGCTGTGTGAGATGCTGTCTGCTGTGATCACCTACCACTGCTGCTTTGGTCAACTGCTGGACATCAGTAAAATACTCAGTTGCACCATTGAAAAACCTACTTCCCACATGCATGGGCCACAGTGAGCAACTTCTTACAGACTCCAGGTCAGGAGCCTGCTGGTGTTAGCACTGTGGTCTATCCAACGCTGTTCACCCCGTTACAAGTAAGCAGTTGGCATCAATGAATGGTGGGCATGGCCTTCAATATCCGTCTGGGTTATAGAAGCACTCGGACTAATTAGCAAAATCCACATCAGAAAGTGCAAGTTCCTGCTACCCCTCCCATTTCATTATGAATACAAGATCAAGATGTTCAAGACCAGCCTTTCAAAGGTGACCAACACTGAAATACCTTGGCAGCCTGGCCCCGAGCTGTTAGCATGAGACTGTGCAGTGCCCATGTCTTCCCAAGAAGATCCTGGCTCTGACATCTGTCACAAATACTGGTTTTATCTTTGCAGACATAAATCTCCTGTGCCTTTGGTAGCAGCCCAGATACATAGAGAGGTAACCTTAGCAGGGAGCAGAACAAGGTCACAGTGTCTGAGAAAATCAGATTTGATCTTCTGAATACCCCTGAGAAGTACAAACCATTTCCACTACTGGAACAGTCTGAAAGCTCAGCCAGGGCCAGAGGAGGGTATTTGGAACAAGAAAGGCATGATTTTTTTTTAGATGCATCTACCAAGATACTTCTACAAAATAGAAACACACGATACCACAAAAGCCATGAAGTGCCCTTATTTACAGTGGAAGAACTGTTCCCATGAGAAGACCGTAGGTGTGGATATTGCTCAGCCTGGGCATGTCTTCCAGGTCAAGCAGTGGGTGTTGTTCCCTGTCCAGTAAAGGTGTCCTGTGTTCATACCAACCTTGAACTGCTTACATGGCAGTTCTGTCTATCCCATCAACTGACTGCCCATGAAGAAAAGTTAAAGCTTTATCAAGAGCCCAGAATGACATTTTTGGACCCTACTGTCATTTACAGAAGTGGTAGAAGAGAAATTTTGCAGCTCTGCTTCTACAGACCTAAGTTGGAAGCTGGATTTAGCCAAGCAAGCACTTCACTACTCCAAGAGCATTTTCATGTGCAGTTGCTCTCGTTAGTTTAAACTCAAAGTACAGTGTAAGGGATGTGTTATGCTGGTGTGGTGATGATCTCCTTGCCAGGTTACTTGGAATTCAGGATCTTGGAGAGGAGAGCAGAGCTATCCACTATTTCCTAAGAAAAAAAAAAAACTGTAAAGGGTCATTTTATTTTGATGTTTCAACACTGGGTTTCAAGAGAGACATTTGGAAATACAGACTCCTACAGAATTGTTTTCAAACTGTGCAGTTTGCCCCATTCGTGAAAGGGTTTTGGATCTGTTGCCCAGTGAAACAGATAAGCTTTCTTGTGCATCTCAATCACCTTGCCAGAGCCTGGGAGCTTCCATGGACACCAGAGCAGAACTGGCATTCTCTGGTGGGATCTTCCAGAGATCCTGACATTTGTGGTGATTACGTGTTCAGTGGCCACACAATGAGCTTGATCCTCATCTGTGTGTTCGTTAAAGCTTGAAAGTTGAGCTGAACAGTGGATAAAGCATGGGAGTGGACATTACTGTCATTTTCAATCATCTTCCTTGTGAAAGATTCTTTCACAGGTATCCTTAAAAATTACATTTAGGTAATTCTCAATAAGACCTCTATAAATTCCCTGATTACTTACTCTTTGCTGACTTTCTCACTGCCAATAATTATCGTGGTTTGCCCGTCTCTCCAGCAGAACCTTTCTCACTTTCCTAATTAAAATTCCTTTGTGGCCATCATCTAAGAACTCGTAATCCAAAAAAACTCAAGCCATTGCACAAACCAGATCCAACTCATCCCTAATGTAAGCCCATTGCAACGGAGTCAACAGTTACGCCCAAAACCAAAGAACCAAAGCCTGTGAAGAGCTCCTGAGCTCCTCCAGCCTGCCTTTCTCCCACTGGGGTTGCTCTCTACCAAACCTCCTTGAGATTTGTAGCAATGTAGTTTTCAAGATCTCATTTCCAAAGGCACATCTTCATATTTCATCTGCATTTCGCTTCTCCACACCCTTAATTGCAGCTCCACACGCTGCACCGGTGAATGGTGGCATCCCCCATGCTGAACCCCTTCAGCATCACAAGCCACGACCACCTTAAACATCACTTGGCTAAGCTTGCCATATTTTGCTGGTTTAACCTTTCTTCTCCAACACCCCAAATATTTTTGTTCTTCTCACAACTCTTAATTAGCTGAGGAAAAACCCCAAACCCCAGTGATGCCCAAACCTGAACACAGCCACTGATGAGGAATATATAAGATCATGTGGTAGTGGGTAATACCATGAAAATGCCCATTTGTCTGGATAACTGAGATTCATTCCAAAATCATGCCAAACATGGAAGCTAACACACCACCCTAATGCCAATTATTAGCTTCAAAGGCAGCAGCACAGACTAATGCCGTAGACAGATAATATCAGACATCCCTATATTAAAGTAAACACTAATGATTTAATTTCATTTCAGATTCACCTGGAAAATTCTGGCTCTCCTGTTTATTGTGCTGGTCCCCCACGTGTCATGGGAATGGCATCACCCATCCTACCTCCAGCCCAGATGTCATTGCTGCCTAGTTGCTAACTCAGGCTGGTGGCACCATATCTTGGCTAACAGTCAAGTCCATCACCACAACATATTCTAATAGTAGTTACTGGCTATATTAAGGTGAAAATAAGACTCTTGGGGAAGAGTTAATGATTAACTTTGGGTATTTAAAGAAAAAAAACCAAAACACCACCCCCCAGTCTCTCAACCAAAACACCACCCCCCAGTCATCTGATTGGTATTAATAAAATTAGTATCAAAGTAATTTATAGGGATTTGGGCTTCAGTAACATCACAAGACATCTTATTCAATCCATTCTTCACTAAAATAAAATATTTTTTTCAGTTTAGCAGCATTTCACTAGCTCTCAGGAAGTTTTAACTGGCTTGTTTCATGGAATAACGTGTTGCAACACATACTGGTTGCATGGTGGATGACAAGCAGTCTACACTGACTAATCCATCTGGGTCCTGTCAGAGCAACCACTCAGGTCAATGGGAATTGTCCAGACTGAAACCAACTGTTGGTGCAAGCTTTTCTATCAGGCTGGTTCATTTCAAGAATTAACTCGCATTTGTTCTACCCAGTGTCAGACAATCTGCTCTTCTCACAGCTACTTGTATTTCTGGATCTTTCTGTTCTGTGAAGAAAATATCCAGGGAACCACCCCCAGCCCTATTCCCAGCCAGCGTCCCACCACGAGTTACACAGGATGATGAGGAACAGACAGACCATGCTGGATTCCTACACCACACAGATTGGGTGGAAATGTGAGGAATGGCTATAGAGCAGTTAAAAGAGAATATCTGCATAATGTGTATTTACGTCTAATTGCCAAGAATAAATTCCATTAATGTTTTTATGTACCTTTTCCAAGGTTTCTGGCTCGAGTTCTTTACAAAGTGACTGTGTGTCTTTCGGCACAGTCTTGCACATCTGGTTTCATTCATTAAACAGTTTGTTTCCTCAGAGGATAAAAACAAAGCTGACAGTTGATATATCAGTGCAGAGCGTAGGCAGTGCCAAGCCATTGCCAAAGCTACTGCAGTTTGAAGTTGGATCTAGACCTGACAAAATATTCCACAGGTTTTTCTCCTCTTTCTCAGGTAAGAATTCATCTCTCTGTGTGACATTGACCATTGCAGTGCCTCCAGCATCTGAGAGGTGATAAGAAACTACAAATTCATGGGCAACTCCAACAGGATGCAGACAAGGGAGTAGTAACTCCATAAACTCATATATCAGCTATTCAGCTCCTCACTGCCAGAACACTGGTGGTAAGAAACTCTCATGCAATGGGGATGGAAGTAGTGCAGAGCTATAACAACATCACAAGGGTTTATATATGAAGTGCTGCAAAAACCAAACTCTTGTTTATGTTCTCTCACAATGCATCCTATGGAATTCTATAGGACTGAATTATCCTTATTCAGGTGGTGGTTATAAAGGCAGCAGAAAATTTGTAGTTATGTTAAATTTTACAATTCCCTCCAATATTGGGATGTCAGAGGGACTCTCCAGGGCTTTGAGTGGTACATCAGGAGTGGACAAAGTCCCTGGCTGCTTCTCTTCACATGATATAAATCTGGAGCTATAAGGGCTCTTCAGCAATTCCCTCTGCTCACTTAAAGTGAAATTCACAGTCATATAGTCAGTGGAAGGTCTGCATTTCACCTAAATCCCCCTTAAACTGTGAAAAGAAAAGAATATCACTCAGGACTTTGGCAGATCAGCAAATTTCACTCTGAGGAAAAAAAACCCCACATGTTATTTGCTAAGGTACATCCAACAGATCACCTAGACCAGCCCGTGGAATAACTGGTGACTGTTTCCCCTCTTCTCCCAAGCTGTGAATAGCTATTTCCATCACTAACCTCATTTCTTTCCATCGCTTTCACAGCCATTTATGCTGGCTTAATCCAAAGATTTTGTCTGGAGTTTTTAGGGGACCCTCAAGGATTTATTCAGTCTTATCCCTTGGACTCATTCTAGGAGGGATGTGTAAGGGGAGTATTTCCATGATGGGGAGCTCACTCTGTTAAGTCCCCATGAAATGCCAAGCCTAAATGTTTCAATCCACCACTGGGAATAGTCACTGAGGCAGCAAATTGTAATTCCATATTTCAGGCTAAGAGCAAAATACACATTTTCACCTCATCACGCTGAACTTTATACCAGATGCTGAAAACTAGAAATACCTTCTCCTAAAGAGGGAGAAGAAGTGCATCATGCAATGTATGCGACCATGAAAACAACATGGATTTACAATCCAAAGACACCCATAAATAGCTCAGAAACACAGAGAAATAAATCATTCACCAAACAGATCTAGTGAACAATGTGGGATAAGGAATAGCTTGCAGAAAATTGTTAGGATCTGAGTTAGGGTCCTGCCTGTGCCTCCTCCCAGAGACAGAGACCAGCAGGTCTGCCAGCATCTCCTGCCTGTGGCACCACCACGCATGGCAGTGGCACAGTTTGGAGCATGAACCTCCCTGGAGCAAGAACCAGAGCCAGGAGACAGCTGCCCATTTTCAGACACGCTTGGATGCCCAGCACAAACATGCCCAAGCCCTGCCCCAGCTCAGGACCAAGCACCATGAACCCATGTCTGGTCTTGCAGCAGCTCAGGTGGTGATCCCATCCAGGATCACAACAGTCCAAGCAGCCCACTTTCTTTCCTCCCTCCTCTCTTAATTACCCAGTAAATGGTTGGGAAATCTTCTTTAAAAGAGATCAAATCCATGCAGATAATTTTTAAACAAACATTTGGCAAAAAGCTGGACTGCAGCTTAATTTATGAGCAGGGATTTGGTCATCTGCTGTCTCCAAGAAACATTGGGAGACAATGGAGTTTTAGGGGTTCTTGGGGTTGAGTTTTTTGTTTGGTTTTTGTTTTGTTTTTACTTTCACAAGTGCTGTGGCAAGAAAACTCTCTAAAATATGAGAAGGAAAAAGGTTTGACTGATTTTCCTTATTTTTCACAATTTCAGAGATCAATGGGAGGTGTAGATTGGAATTTTTCCCCTTTTTGGTATGATGATTTTTTATGGGGTTTTTGGGGGTTTCTTTTTCTTGCTTGGTCTTGACTAATCCACAGGGCATCACTAAACACATTGTTTTCCATGATCCAAACTGGAGAGTTATCTTTATTTCACCCAGTCACAGAAAGGAGCCCCCTGTACCAACAGCCAAAAGCAAGTCATGACAAAACACATCTCAACACATCTTTTGACAGAAAGGTTTGTTACGTGAACTCCAAAGCGCATGAAAACGTTTTGCCTTCACAGATCTCAGCAGCAGTTGCCTTATTTTTGTGTTCACATCATAGAATTCTGCCAATTATTTTTAAACAGAAAATGAGTCCCATTAGGAGGAACCCAAAGACTGACACATAAGAGTTTGACCTGCACTGTCAGAACTTGTATTTAATGGATTTAGGTCCTTTACCCATCTGTGCAAGTCCTAACCAAGCCCTTTGTGCTCCAGCTCTCCCAGAGGTGTACCACGGCTCTGTGGTAATAAGATGTCAACTGAAACCAAGCCAAAGCCCCAAACTTCCTTTCACAAAAGATATAAAAACAGATTCTACAGAACACCTGTGGAAAATATTATACCCCCTTCGCTTTGCCCTTCTCCTGGGGAGGGGAGGCAAAATTTATGTCATTGTTTCTCTATAGATGAATTCAAAACACACCAGCAAGAATCTTGGAAGTATCAGAGTAGGTGTCCAATTCATCTTTTGGACAAAGTCAGCAGAAAAGGTAAGTGGATTTTTTCCCCCATGCACTAAAGATGGTTCATTATGTTGGGCGTAAAGGATTGCTACAGAGAGAGATCAAAGCCTGATGCATTATACAGAGACATTAACTGAAGGTTTACCATACCTGCCATGAGATTCAAAACCAAGTTCCTGTGGTCAGTGGACTTCTCTCAAGAGCTGACCACAGCATCCTGGTCAAATACTAGTAAGTTAATTACATTTTGGCTTTAAGCCTCCTCTGCTGTGTGAGCAGACTAAGGGAACCTCTCCTGACAGGTCCAGAGGGCCCCACCAACCCTTGTTGGCACTTGGCAGGTATCTGATTTTAGTTGATGAGAAGCTATTTAGGTATTTTAAAGCAACCTGTAGGTAGATTTGGACTTTACAGGAACAAAGCTGCAATTGAGAATTAATTCTTTCAACTGCTTTGTGAGCATGATTTCCCCTTCCGTGCCCCAATACCCACAGCGCTGAGGATCATACCTGTAGATAAACTGACCTCCTTAATCAGGACTAAATATTTTAATTGGCAATACCCCAAAAGTAGATTTCCCTGAATACAGTCCCTTTCTTTTTTATTAAAAAAAGTGCATTGATAAAGGGAAAACAAACAGCAAAGAATTCCTTTGAAGCTGAGATTTCGAGATGAATAAATACGAATGTGCTATCAGTGCTGTTTAGACCCACATTCCACCCAAACACCATGGCAACGCAATAAAAAAGGTCCTCCTCCATTTTCAAGGTCCCCTCCCCGTGTTGATGCACCTTTCCTGGGTGAGGAAAGGAGAGAAGAGGTGACCCTGGTGAAGCTGACACCTTCACCACCAATTTCCACAGGGTTGTAATTCCACCAACATGCTGCAAAGCCTCAGAGCTGACAGCACAATGGCAAGTTAGTTGAGGCCAAATATTTGCTTTTATTTGCATACATCCCACTCTGGCTGAAGAAAAACTCTACCTATATCCTGGGGAAAAGAACTGGCATTTAGTGTTTTGGGCTATTCTCAAGACAAACTTCTAACTACTTATCCAACTGGCTACAGGGACACGCCAGTAACACTCCCATATAAAAGATCTTTACAGAATTATTTTGGCATTATTATTATTATTAATAGAATTATTATTATTCCTTGCCAACAATTTTACTATTTTTTTTTCCTTTTCCCCCCCACCATTAAAAATACATCAATGTCATAAACATCAGGCTGCTCTGTAGAGATTTATGCTACTAAAATCACATATAATAAAAAAATAAATCACAAGTGCCAGCGTTCTCTCCTATAAGTTATATATACAATATATATAGATCATAGTAAAATGTAAAAAAGTAAAAAAAATTCATAGTAACTCAGTTCTTGAATCTTAATTCAAATTTCGATGGGAACTCTTTCAGTAGTTCATGTCAAATTATCACAGAGGAGCTTGTAGGCATCTCGAGGAAACTATCTGCTTGCCATTTTACTGTGCTTCATTAGCTCCAAGCTCTAGCCAGGAATAAAAATAAATTAAAGAAATTTAAGAGAAAGCACACCAAAAAAAAAAAAACAACCCAACAGTTAGCTTAATTGGTCTAAAAGCAGTCATTTTCGTTTTCTGTTCTTTGTGAGGGTTATGCTCTTGTTTTTTCAGATGTGGTTACCTTCATTTTTCTTAGAATAGCTCCTCGTTTGCTCTCTCGCTCTCTCTCTCTCCCCCCTGCTCCCAGGGCACTTGCTAACTGCAGAGGCAAGATGGAGAGGGGAATCTTTTCCATTTAAAAATAGAAAACTGAAAAAACCACATGAAGTTTTCAGTGTTACAGATGAGACAGTGGTGTTTTTGAGGTCACAAGGCTCTTCTGAGCCAGACCAGGGCAGTACACAGGTCCCTTGATGGCATTTCATGTGGGGACAAGACTCTCCCCAAGGAGGTGACCTGACCACATCACCCTTTGCCTTCCTGGAGCTGAGACCTTTCAGTCCTTCAGCTGCACCAAGAGATGTTGGCAGTAGGAGAAGTTACAAAGCAAAGCCCCTGTGCCTTTCCACATTCCAAAGGTCTCTCCTACACCAAGCTACACCCAAGGGTGCACGTCCAGGGCTGCTGCAGATCTGGAGTGGCTGCAGGATGTCCTGAAGGGACCTCTAACAAGAGAGGAAGCTGCCAGCTACACAGAACATATCAAAGAGTCCAATTTTGCCTTTTTCCTCACTATTTTTATGACTCCTTCCTCTCTTAATCAAGCAAGAGAACACCTTGCAAGCAGCTCGGTTCCCCAGGGCTTTGCACAGGGTCTGTGGGAAAGGCAGAGGGAGCTGGATTGACCAGATAAGGCTTTGCTTTTGTGACAGAGCTGACCACTGTGTTCCTTGTGGATGCACACACTGTGAGCCACCCGTGACTCACAACCAAAGAAAACTCAAACCAAAGCTGCACATGGGGAAGAAACACCTAAAAGTTGAATTATTACATAGAGTAGGATCTAGAGCACCAAAAATCATTTCAGAGGAACCCACAGTACCAGGCAGAGTGCCACAATCCTCATCCTGCTCATTGTCCCTTCTCAGCCTTGGCAAGAGGAGATTACTGCTTTGATTTATGGATCCATTCCTTGCTTTCCTGTATGGAAACAACCCCTGTAAAATCAAGACACCATCACACAGCAAGTGGTGTCACCCACCCTCCAGCTCCTGCACAGGAGCAGCCACGAGCACATCACCCATCCAAGGGACATCACCAAAACCCACCAAGGGCTGTTAAAGATACAGCAAGGAGGGGAGGAATCCAGGATAAACCCACAACATTGCTCACCTCAAATTTTTGAGCATTAGAAAGGAAAGTAAGAGCTGAGCTTTGCTCATGAGAAGTGAGTGTTTCACACCAGAGGGATTGCACAGTGACCTGAGCAATTAATCAGGGGGTGCCTTCACCATACAGTTCCTCCATGAACCAAAGCAAACCACTAAATAACATAATCATGGCTGTACAAATAACACACCCACCACCCATCCATCCATCCTTGCTGTGTTATTGCCAGAGATTATTTCAGCTGATCGTAACTCTCTGCGTTCCCACTTTGCAACAGTTTGAGTGTTCAAGAGCAGAAAACTCTCCCAACAAGCTTTTCCTCCCACACCCAAACACCTCTAAACACAACCCTCCAATCTCCCAAAAACATCTTACCATGGGAATGCTCCTCATCCAACCAGGCAGAGCTGCTCCCTAGCAGGGACAGGGGAGAAGATGTGGTAGATAAAGCTTCTGTCACACCTGCAGGCTTTTAACTTGCAAATTGGTGTATTGATAGGTGGGAGAAATGAGTGGCCATGGGGTAAACCCCATGGGAGGAAAAAAGAAACATGCAACAGCTGCCCCTGCAAACCAATAGTGAGATGCCACTAGATGGTGACAGTGCCCACAGAAATTAAACTACCCAGGAGAGAACCCCATCGCTGGTACAAGGCCACGGTGAACTGAAAAGATTGTTTGGAAATAAATAGTCAACACTTGTTTGTAAAGAATGAGAATTTAATTTTGGCAGCGTTATGGTCAAGAGCATCAGGAGATGGTGGTTTAGTGATAAATAGAAATGTGAGTGAATTCACCTGCTTGGTGTAAGTGTGAAATGAGCTCTTTCTGTCCAGCTCACATCAGAAGATAAACTCCATTTATCTTTATTTCCCTGTACCTGCTCCTCTGGTACCTGAGATGGAGCATCATCTGGGCTGTGGGATTCACCCATCATTCCCAAATGGAGCTGATAACTTCCCATGGGACAACTTATACTGCTCTGCCCCTTGTCCCCAGCACAAGAGGAGCCCACGTCCAAGAGCTGTTGCTGTTTACCTGCCTGGTTACTGCCCTCGTGCTGCTTTTGCCACTCACCTTTCTGTCCCGAGCTATTGCTTTACAGCACATTCAAAATAACATTTTCAGCAGCATTCCAGCAGTCCGTGAAATAATGCTGAATTCAGTAAAAATGGGTACTTGCAGATAATCCCTAAAATCTATAAGCACCAGCGGAATAAGCAGGAATTGGATTGTAACTGGTCACCTTGGTTTGCTCCCTGGGCAAATACTTGTGTTAAGGGATGTTTGATTCCTGTGCTTTCTTGAAGTCAGAGTTGTGTGAGAATGACCAGGTTCACTTCCCTGTTTCACCTACAAGTGTGACACATTATGGCACTGGCTTTGTCTATCATTTTGTCTAATCACCTAAATGATGCATTTGAGGAAATGTGAGTTTTTCAATAAATGGGTAGCAGAGGTGAAACTTTTTTCCTAGCATTTCATAATTTTTGTCACCTCTGATCAAATAAACCTAAGGGCTCAGTTATATTTGGCTGCCTATTTTGCTCCTGTAGCTCTCATCCAAAACACTAGCTAAAACATGAGAAGGAGCCCAACTTGAAAAAAACCTACAACACCCAAGTTCTTTAAAAATCCATCTGCATGTTGTGACCTGCTCTTTATTAGACTCGTGCTAGCTCTCAGCTTGCTGCAGGGCAACCCTGAGCAAAGCTGAAGCGATCACCGTCATTGCCGCAGAGCAGACAGCAAATCCACTTCTTTTTCTTCTGTTAAATAAAGTTGCAGCCGTGATGGAAAGAGGGGAATGGCTGGAAAGGATGGAGAGCTGGCAGAAACAGTGATGAGATTTGCAAAAGGACAGGGAAGATAATAGTCTTTCAAAGATGGAAAGATTAAAAAAAACCTGTGGGTAATTCTGAAAAATAAGATTACTATTAATATGGAAGAGGGGAGATGGAGATGAGATGTGAGGAAGAAATTCTTTGGTGTGAGGGTGGTGAGACAGTGTCCCAGGTTGGCCAGAGAAGCTGTGGCTGCTCCTCCCTGGAAGTGTTGAAGGCCAGGCTGGATGAGGCTTTGAGCAACCTGGTCTAGTGGAAGGTGTCCCTGCTGCTGGCAGGGGGGTTGGAACTGGATGAGCTTTAAGGTCCCTTCCAACCCAAACCATTCCATGATTCTGTGATTCTGTGTAATTAATATTTTACTTTGGGCTTTGTGTAGCTCCTCCTCAAGCCAACAGAAACATTCTCCTCTCTCCCAAAGCAGCAGCCCCATCGATCAGGCTGTGCTCAGCCCCATGTAGAAGAGCAAACAGAGACGAGTCATCGTCAAACCTCACAGCAGCCCAAATCACAGGACAATCAGATCATCCAGAGCACTAACACAAGCCACAGAGCAGGTCCCAAGAGCAGAACGGGGTGCTAAGGAAGCGTAGCCAGTGTTTCTGTAGCGATGGAGTATTTCTGCTGCCCAGTCACCCAAAAAAACCCAAACCACTTACAAAAACACAATGTAAGAACATAGAAAGAAAGAG
>NW_010336483.1:22665-24387 GCF_000700745.2 Antrostomus carolinensis
AAAGATTGTAAGAGTGTAGAAAGAAAAGGATTTCTTCTTTTCTTCTCTGACTTTGCAAACAGTTGGCAAGTGCATCTGTGGAGCATCTTCACCATCATTTTGTGGGTGACGCTGCAAACACCATTGCCCAGCTTTGGTTTTCTGTTTTGTCAAGCAGAGTTCTCACATAGGAACACGCACTGGCTGCATGTCACCCAGCAAACTGAGATATTCCCGTTGCAAATCCCCTTTGCTTAAAGATAGGATGAATTTTACTCATTTCTAAACAAAGCCTCATCTCTTTATTCGAAAATAACTCATTTCTAAATGGAAAAAAAAAAAAAAGCCAGTGAATTTTTTCACACCCCCCCCCAAAAAAAAAATCGGGTTTCGGTTTTACAGTGAGTATGAAATACCCAATTCTGGCAGTTTTCACTTTTATTGTACATTGCGTTTGTTTGCACAGCTCTTCTCTTACCCAGGCCAGTAAGTGACTGGCAAGTCAAGAGCTCTCCCAAGCCCATGAGCAGAAGCTGCCAATGCCCCTGTTTAGCACTGGGGTTCCCACCCAGCGTTAACTGGGAGGCGCAGAGCTCTCCTGAGGGAGCAGCCAGCACAGGGACATCTGAGGTGGATGGGTCCCTGGGCAGGGATGGAGGGTGCTCCAGGCAAGGGGTGTCCTTGATGGCTGAGGGTTCCTCTGGTGGAGCCAGGGGCCTGGCGGTGGACAGCACAGCTAGGGAAAAAAATGCTGTGTTAGCAGGTGCAAATCATAGAATCATTGAATGTGGTGAGTGGAAAGGGACTCATCATCAAGTCCAACTCCTGTCCCTGCACAGGACAATCCCAACATTCACATCATATCCCTGAGGGCCTTGGCCAAATGCTGCTGCAATCTTGTCAGGCTTGGTGCCATGAGCACCTCCCTGGGGAGCCTGTTCCAGTGCTCCACCACCCTCTGCCTCAAGAACCTTTTCCTCATGGCCAACCTCACCCTCCCCTGCCACATCTTCCTGCCATTTCCTCTGGTCCTTTTTATATATATATTTATTTATTTATTTTTCCCTTCTCAAAGTGATGCTCCAGCTTTTTCCAGCTGTACAGGCCTTTTTGTGAAAAACAGAGGTAAAAGTCCACTCCTGTACGCGACCACCCACTCTCACCTTGGAAACAAAAGTAGCAGAGAAATTCAGAAAGAAAAGATAATGGCTTTGTTCTCCCACCACGGAGCCTTGGCAGATGTTTCTCTGCTATAACACTTCTTTTGTGCTCCCCATTTGGTGCCAGCCCGAGGCAGGCAGTGGGGCTATGGGGCTGGGAGCCGGGTGGCAGGACAAGAGACATAGGTCCCAAACCCTGGTTTCCTGGGCAGAGCTTGCCAAGTCACCCCTCCTTCTTGTATTCTACCAATTTACAGGTGGATAATTAGGGTAATCAGTGCTCGGGGTCAACGCTGCATTGCCCTTCTTGGAGAAGCTGGAGGTGAAAAGGAGCTGGTGTCCCCAGGAGTATCAGCCAAGCTTGAGGCCAAGCAGACACCTCATGCAGGCAACCAGAGATTTGGGGAAAATACCTTCAGTCTTTCAAGATTAAAGGCAGGGTTTCAGGAAGAACAAGCAGACGCGCTCAGCATCTGCAGCTCCTCAGCCTGGCCCTGCATCAAGCCAAGCACAAGATGGTTCTCTCGGCCCCAGAGCCCCGTGACACATCGGGGTGTCAGTCAGGGAAGTGGCGATGGGGGTA
>NW_010336483.1:24409-28640 GCF_000700745.2 Antrostomus carolinensis
CTGCTGCACCATAACCAAAGTGCTTAAAAACAAACTGCCTGTGGTTAGTTAAATGGAAAATACACAAGATTGTTCCCTTCCCCAGCATGTGCTCACCCTGAACCTGGCCCCACGGCTGAGCTGCTCCCGTGCCCCACACCTTTGTAGGGCAGGAGGGCAACCAGCACCTCCCCATCACCCATGTGCATGTTCCAGGGACGTGCATGAACAAAGAGGTCTTGCAAATATATTCCAGTTAATAATCCTCATTTCTTGTATTGTGGTAGACTCCAAAATTCCTTTCAGGAGCACCTTGGTGCTGAACAGCCTTAGGAGAAGCCTTATCCCTGCATTGGTTCAACTGAGTGCAAGTTCATCTCTATTTTGGAGACAACTCTTTTCCATTGCAGCCCAAGCTCACTCATGATAACAGGAGGGCTTCATAATTGTAACCCGTGCCACCAAGATGACAGTTATTTTTCCAGACTTATGAAAAACACAATTCATTTAAATATTGCATCATATAAACAGCCTGATTCTCAAGCATGGACTCATTTCTTCCATCCCAAACCAGATGTGCAGTGGAAGATGACAAAGCAAAGCAAAGGGAACACCAAACAAATGTTTTCTACAGGCAGAGGACTTATCAAGGTTTCGTTGGAATAATCTGCTGCATCTCAGCAGCGAATGCTGCAGACTGTCAACGATTTCCATGTTTCCCCGACTTTCTGGCATGCAGATGGAAATATGTTGTCATAAAACATAAGCCAAAAAAATTCAGACTAATTAAAGGGATTTTTATCTCCTAAACTCATATCTCGTTTCTTAAAAGAACAGACTTCTCCTTGCCCGTGTGTTCTAAATAGCACCTTAGATTATTAAAGCAGAAAGGAGTTTTATTTACAAAGCTCATTTACATCACGCTGTTTATTGCCTTCTTTTTTTATTTTTGCATGTCTCCCAGTACAGTCTAGTCAGGCCCTACCTTCCTTCACCAGCACTTTCTAATCAATGGCATTTTCCAAGCCTCTTTCGCCCCAAAGCAGGAGACAGGACGGTTCAGTGGTTAGGGCACTAGACAGAAATACAACTCCCTGCTGCCAACATCCCGTGGGATCCCAGGGTAAGGTGCTCACCCTCTTTTTGTCTCTACTCCCCATCTATAAAAGACACTATTTTCCTAACTCACCAGGTTGTCCCGGAGCACACAATGTTTTATTGCAACGGGGTAATGAAGCACAGACATGGTTTGTGTACGCCTCTGTGCATGCCACCACTGTTTATCAAAAAAAAATTAAAATAAAAGCTACAAAACGATTGATGGGAGCTGTACACTGTAATTGTAGGCAGGAATGAAGCTGTAGGTAAGGTGCTTTGAAGAAAGGAGACATAGAAAAGTGTGGAAGGGCGCTTCAGTCCCTGGGGTGGAATGTAAATACCGGCTTTCCAGGCAAACACCCAGCTTCAAAATTGGAGTAACTTTATTCAGGCATAAATAGTCTGCTTTAAATAGCACGGGAGTGCCTTATCTGCCTATCTCGACTATTAAGGAACTCTTTGTTTCTCAGCAGACTGCCACTGCCCTGGGTGATGATCTCCCAGCATGTGATAGGACTGGACCCAGCAGCAAGGGACACTGGGTTTTCTCCGGTGCAATCCTTGTATGCTGTGGACAGTCTGACTAGGTGTGGCTGGAGCTGCACAGATGGACACCTGGGAAGAGAAAAGGAAAGCAGGACTATCTTCTCCCCCACCACATCCCATCCTGACAACTTAGACCAAAGTTATGGCCTTGAAGGGTCTCTTTAGTTTGGAGAAGAGGAGACTGAGGGGTGGCCACATCAATGTCTATAAATATGTTCAGGGTGAATGTCAGGAGGATGGAGCCAGGCTCTTCTCAGTGATGCCCAATGGTAGGACAAGGAGCAGCATGTGCAAGCTGGAGTGTAGGAGGTTCCATGTAAACATAAGGAAAAACTTTTTCACTGTGAGAGTGACAAGACACTGGGACAGGCTGCCCAGAGAGGTTGTGGAGTCTCCTTCTCTGGAGATGTTCCAAACCCACCTGGATGCTTTCCTGTGTGACCTACTGTAGGGGATTCTGCTCCGGCAGGGGTGTTGGACTAGATGATCTTTCAAGGTCCTTTGTAATCCCTGATGTTCTGCGATTCTGTGAAGACATGAGCAGTTCTACAGCCTCCCAGAAGTCCATCCCAGTGCAGCTGACCCAGCATGCTAAACAAAAGGATACTGGTATAGACTTTTCCATTTCAAACAGATAAAATCCAGCCCAGAGACCAAAACAATTGCCATCTAACAGTCAACACAAACAAGTTTGTGGCACCAGGTTAGCTCCTTCTCTGACAAACACAGCATCAGGGTGCAGCTGACCCCACAGCAGCTCTGGCTGTGCCAGCTGCAGCATAGCTGAGATCTACCACCAGTGCTGGACCTCCCAGCACCCACCTGTAAGACCACCATCCAAGCAGGCTGTTAGGCTGGGCCCCCACCATTTAAATGTGCAATAACACCAGTAAAAACACAAAGCGTAGTTACAAACATGCAGTTTTTCTAACAACTGAATTCCCAGAGCTTGGCCATGCTCGTGGGAGCTGAATTTGGTGGCATTCAAAGTTCGGGATACACCCAGAGCACATGGCAGGGGGTCAGCAAGCTGCAGCGCTCTTTGGGCCATGATGTTACATTCTCCATAGGCCTGTTCAATCAGTTTTAAACCCTCCATAAACCCAAATGCATGTGTTCATCACAACTGCTACGGATGCTGGGTTACATGAGCATATGGTCTCTCATGCAAGGATGCAAAGCTCCTATATACTTTCCAGCAAGGTGAACTCATTTGTTTTCTAATTATCACAGAATCACAGTGGTTGGAAAAGAACTTTAAGATCATTGAGTCCAACCATAAACCCAACACTACCAATTCCACCTCTAAACCATGTCCCCAAGCACCTCGTCTACCCATCTTTCAGATACCACCAGGGATGGGGACTCCACCCCTCCCTGGGCAGCCTGTTCCAGTGCTTGACAACCTTTTGGTGAAGAATTTTTTCCTCACATTCAATCTCAACTGCCCTTGATGCAACTAGAGGCCATTTCCTTGGTCCTTGGTTGAACAGACCCACCCCCACCTCTCTCCACCCTCCTCCAAGGGACTTGGACAGAGCCACAAGGTCTCCCCTCAGCCTCCTTTTCTCCAGGCTCAACACCCCCAGTTCCCTCAGCCACAAGGGAACTCAGCACACTTGTGCTCCAGACCCTTCCCCAGCTCCACTGCCCTTCTCTGGACACTCTCCAGCACCTCCATGTCCTTCTTGGAATGAGGGACCCAACACTGAACCCAGCACTCGAGGTGCAGCCTCACCAGTGCCCAGGACATGGGTGGATCACTGCCCTGGTCCTGCTGACCACACTATTCAACCCTCCTATTCTATGTGAGGAATTTGAGTAGCTACAGACCTTGTTACTAGGCTCTGTATAGCTGGAATACCTGTTTCCAGGGTCTGAACAGCTGCAGTTGCAAAGATTGGAGCAAGATTGAGTGATCAGTTCTCCTATTTGAAACAGAACCTATGAAAAAGCAAAAAAAAATTGGATGTTTTCTCCCTGATACACAGGCCAGTAGCAATAACCCATCGTTCACTTACTAGTAACCTTCTACAACCATAAAAACACGCAGCACTGTGTGCATGCTGGTAACAGTAATACCTACAATTACTGGGGAAAGCTCAGTTTGCTTTAAAACAGTAGTTGACTGTAATTACTTATATTTACCTAATTGCAGCTCATCACACCCCTGACTAAGCGGGGGCTCAGCAGCACTTTCATGAAGGTACCTCTGAACGTGGTGGTGCACATGGAGCATTCAGTTGCCTTTGGGGAATGTGAACACCAAGAATTAATCTATTTAATCAGTACCCAAGTGACGCCGGCCGGCTCCCAGGGTCAACCCGTCTCTTGCCACCCCACATAACGTCACCCTGAAGCAAGGGAAGCCCAGCCAGCCACAGAACCCATGTTCATGCACCAGTATCCTCAGAGTTAGGCTCAACCCCTGGGGGAATCACAGTCAGTAGGTGAATGAAGATCCTATGGATAACGTGGGGCGTCAACCGAGGGGACACGTCCAGACATTTCGTAAAGCAGGAGGCAAATAATTAAGAGCTTGTAAATGCTTTAATAGACATTTCTGATACAAGCTGCTGATTTGAACCACAGGTACTTAATTATTCAG
>NW_010336483.1:28687-43520 GCF_000700745.2 Antrostomus carolinensis
TACGTGTTTCTTTTCTGAATCAGACTCATAAGTAACCCATACCTGGAATTATTTTTTTTCACTGAAGTTTCGTAAAATATGAAGAGTTAGAAAGAAAATTAGAAAGGAAAGATTTATTTGACTGAATGCAAACAATTCATTTCTTCTTGTCACTGATCTACAAGCATTTAAGGCAGAGATGGGTTCAGAGAACAAGAGGTGAAGGTCTTTTCAGATCTGCAGGGAGCATGCTGGACACCAGCACCATGTTACACAAACAGCATAGCAATGTCATTTTCTGGGAGCCTTTCTATATCAGGTTTGAGATAAAGTGCTTGGCTCCTGAAACAGCTACTGGAAAAAAATACAATGGAATCAAAATAACTTCATTATTTGAGCAGAAACCCTACTGGAAATTGTAGGAAAAAAAAAAGAGCAAACAAAGTATATTGCTGGAATGACCTGTGGGATCTCAAGGGTGGCTGATGGTTCACAAAGGCCATTTTACCTGATGTTCTGCAGGGCAAGTCAGAGGTACCCACCATCACAACTTCATCAGGCCCAGCTCACGACCAAGAAATTCCATGACCTCTCTCTGCCTCTCCATCTTGTGAGTCTATAACCATCATTTCAGCATGTATCACTCACCAGAACTATTATTACTAGTCATAATATTATCCAGCTGGTTGGTGTTGTTTAAAAAAAAAAAGACAACTATCATATTTAACTTTATTTTTGCTGTAACAAGACTTTACCAGATGTTTTGCCCCTTGATTATGCATGCCACAAAAGCATGTTTTATAATGACATAAATATAAAGCGAGATGAAAGTCATGGAAATGCCTGTGTGTTCTTTTCTTAACGCAGCTGTATTTGAGATGGTTTTTGCATCTGTCAAGCATAAATCAAACGGGGGGAAAAATGATCCTCAGAACTAGTCCGTTCCTTGATAGTGATTTTCTGTCACAAATATCAGTCGATGTCAAGAATTGTTCTCTCTTATAAACTTCCCACATTTATGGGGAGGTGAAGTTAAACACTACTAAAGCGTTTCCACCTCTGGACTGGAAAGTGCTGAGAGTTTCAGGTTTGGTTATACTTACTGATCACCAAGATGATGAAGGGAGTGGAGCATCTCCCTGCTGAGGAAAGGCTGAGGGAGCTGGGGCTCTTTAGCTTGGAGAAGAGGAGACTGAGGGGTGACCTCATTAATGTTTATAAATATGTTAAGGGCGAATGTCAGGAGGATGGAACCAGGCTCTTCTCAGTGATGCCCAATGGTAAGACAAGGGGCAACGGGTCTGAGCTGGAACACAGGAGGTTCTGCTTAAACTTGAGAAGAAACTTCTTTACAGTGAGGGTGACAGAGCCCTGGGACAGGCTGCCCAGGGAGGTTGTGGAGTCTCCTTCTCTGGAGACATTCAAAACCCACCGGGACGCCTTCCTGTGTGATCTCATTTAGGTTCCTGCTCTGGCAGGGGGATTGGACTGGATGATCTTTTGAGGTCCCTTCCAGTCCCTAATATTCTGTGATTCTGTGAGTGATTATGAAAGATAAGTGATGATTACCACCTAAAGAGGATGGACATCAGCTATAATTCCTAATTTCTATTCCCAGCAGTGCCAAAACATACATGAGTGTTTACAGCCAAATTTCTGATCTGCTCATGGATTTTTTTTCATGCTTTTTGGAGACACGTTAATTAATTAATAGTTGAGATACTCAGATGAAACTTCCTCATCAGTAAAAACTAATATTTATTCCGTTTACACTTTTCACGTGATATTACTGGGGCATTGGTGAGCAGGATATCATAGAAATGACAAACAGGCTGAAGAGATAAAAATTGTTACTGTGTAAGCACAAAATAGAGAGGTACCAGGAGAAAGAGTACCCAGGGTTGGGTTTTTTTTCTGACCTTTCCCAAGCAAAGCACTATTTGCCGCGAGCCCTCGGCTGCACGTTACCTATATCCTGTATGAATGAATTCCTTTGTGTGTGTGTGTGTGATTGTTCAAAGCCAGGCTGGCCGTTTCTATAGAAGCACCCACAGGATCACCAAAAACCACATATTCAGCTCTTGTTAATGTCAACGATGACGTACCAGAGCAAGTAGTTGTTTGTCCTGAAGAAATACAGGACTTCCACTGCTCGAGAGCTCAAGGCTGCTGCCAAACGCCTGTTCAGAAAGAAAAAAGAAAAAAAATAGAAGAAAAAAAAAGTTGTTGACATGAGAGGAAAAACCAGGTTTCCTGTTTGAACTCTGACAGGTACTGGAAGATATGAGTAACATCAAATCTTGGTCTGCTCTAAAGGCAGTCTGTGGTCAGGGGGTTCTCACATTTGTTTGTGTGGAACAGCTTTGAATTGTTTGCAGATACCGCGCAGAAGAAACTCAAAGATCCTTATCGGGGTGTGCAGGGCCTGTTATGAAATATATGCATTTGTGAACAGGTTACAGGAGATCAAAACGGCTCCAGATGATACAGCTCACATGCTGTAAAATGTGGTAGATGCTCCCGAGATACCTCCGAAAATATCACATGTCGCAGCGTTGTCGAGTACAGGCAGTGGCCACCTTTATTTCCATTTCTCACTGCGTGGCAGGCGAAAGGAGTTTGGGGGATTTTTTTTTTTCCAGATCATTCTTCTTTCTTTTGTTGTTTGATTTTTTTGTTTGTTTTGTGTGTGTGTGTGTGTGTGTGTGTGTGTGTGTGTGTGTCTGCTTGACTGTTCAAATTAAAACTTTCTTTCATTATAATTTTCACTAAACTATTGCAAAGGAAATTAGATGCTGGAGAAAACAACTTAAAACATCATGGTTTTGCTCTGGCTGTGTGTCATGCTCCCCCCCCGGTGAGTGACACTGCTGGGGGGACAAAGGACAATGGCAACATGCCCACTTGTCACTCCTCCAAGCTGCAAAGCCCAACAGAGAAACCCGCAGCAAGGAGAGCCAGGAGGGATTCTGCAGGAGCAGAACAGGCTGTTTTGCAGCAGAAACAAAAGCAAATAGATTTGGGTGTGAAGGCCACAGGCAGACACCTCGTTGGACCTCGATGTCCAGCCTGGCTCTATGAGGTGCTGGTGAGAATTGTACCATTTGTAAGAGGTTTCCCAAAGTGCTCTGCCAAAGGGATCATCCAAAATGGCAGCTGAAAGCCCATCTACCTCACAACACAGTCAATGGCTCGCTGCTTCTTCCCATCTCAAAGATCAACACCTACAAAGATCAACCCCTACAAACTTCTCTTTCCATTTTGTACCACGTCTAACCAGTTGACCACACACCTTGCAAGGAGCTCAGTCATCCATGGACCAGTGGCTCACCCTCCAGCCCAGGTCTCCAGGTGTGACGTGAAGAGCTCACAGGGCCCTGCTCAGTCCCTTCTGTGCCACAAGCAGATCTCCAACTCGAGCATCCCCATCTGCTCTCGCACGCTTGCGATGCTTTCTCCTTTCAACCACCCCTAACGTCAGTCTCGGTGCCTTTGTCTACCCAAAACTAAACCTCAATATTCCTCACACTCTCATGCAAACCATCTTTTCCAAAAACTCTGCTAAGAAAAGGCCTCCTAGATCTCTGCTAAAGCCAAGTCAATCAGGGGATGCAGCTAGTTCACAGCTCTGTGTTACAACTGGATAAGTGAATAACTTAGAGCTGCTTCAGCTCACTTGTTGAGGCAAAGCTCCCCTCAAAACTGTGGATCCCAAATTCATGCCATCAGCTCTCTCCTAGCCCAGACTCAGTCACACAAAGAGCTCCCACAGAAACCAGAGGCAGTCCTGCATATGCACCCAACAAAGGAGACAGGGTCCTTCAGGAGGAACGTCCTCCTTGGAGAACATCAACAGCTTGGTCCATTACCATGAAACCACCACACCAAGACACTACAAGGAGATTATTTGAATGTCTCTCCTGGGCTGTGTCCTGCACAGCAATGGGGGTTTCCAGCTGATGGGGGACAGTGCTCAGCACCACAGAGGGTCAGACCTTCAAACCATTGATTTTTAGGGTTACCTGCATCTAGCTATCCTCAAACCCAGAGCTGATAGACAGTGGCAGTGAGCTCCTCTCAAAAAACTCATGGAACCTCAGAGCTAAAGGTCTCATCTCCTCACAGGCTGCAGATCCAAGCGCAGGAACGGGTCACAGCTACAGAGACCCACCAAAGACAACACCATACAGATCTGTTAGTGTTTTGTTCTGCCCATTCTCATGGATTTTTAATTATTTTTTTTGTTTAGTTTTATCTTTTCAACTGACATATGTGAGCATCTCCTCGTACAGTGAATGCTCCCAGAAAGCAAGTTTTCAGCTTGCATGTTGTAATACACATGGAAGTAAAAGGAAAATTAAAACCACTCAATTGAGGAAAAGAACAATTCCCTACAACAGAGCTAGCCAGCTGCAGCTGCGGAACAGTTGGGATCTCAGATCTGGGCTTAGTCATACATTCATTTAGCTTCATTCAATTCAAAAGCCTTCCTCCAGCTACTCGTAGTAACTAGTCAGTTTGAAGCAGAAAAGAAATAAAAGCTGCGAGTTCCTGAGACACCTGATGCACCTCTCATCCCCTCGGAGCACACGGCTGGAGGAACAGAAACTCAGCAAATAATGATCCCCTTAAAACAGGAGGTGTGCTGTTAGTCCTCATTTCTGAGCTAGAACCCTTGGAGATAATTAAATCCTTTTCTACACTGATTTATGTAAATTTAGTAAAGCTTTTTTTTCCCCCTCCACCAGACTGGATGAATTTTACCAGCTGGATTTTAACTGGTTGTTCTGGTGCAGGTGACATAAATACGATACAAATAATATGTTCCCAGTGGTCTGATACTGAAATTCCCCTGAAATCACTGAGACCTAACAGGGTGGTTAACTTAATACCTGAGCTTGAGAGCTTTCCTAAATCAGGGTTCTAAATCACAAGAGAAAGCTGAAGGAATCCTTCTGTCACCAAAATCGTTACTCAGTGATTTATTTGAGGATATCAGGATTAAGCTATTAACTTTTTTTTGGTAGTAATTTATACCAATGTCATTAGAAATGAATTCATATCATTTAAAACTGCATAAGATAAAACCTAACAGCATGATGAAGAAGAAAACCCCACATCTAGAAATAAAATCAAATTAATTCAGTATTACATGACACAGCAGGGAAAAAAATGGTTTTAAAAAAAAAATGAGAACACTGGTTGTTCATACACAGCACTGCAGCATCATAAATTTACAAGAATAAAGGGTTTGTTTTAACTGACTACTAATTTATGGCAAATTTTTTAAATAACTTTCAAAGTGAAACTGCTTAAAATAACACATTACAGATCTTTGTTCCTCTGAGCCTTCAAGTACTGAAGTGAATTATGACATTCAAAGTGCTGTCTCCAGTGATTCAGTCTTGTTTTAGCAAATAATAAGGCCAGGTATGTTCATACTCTTTGTAGATTTTTAATATTAATGGCCAATCAGGAAGATAGTCAAATTTAACTAAGAGATAAGAAAGGCAGATTAATTCAATTATTAAATATTATTTCTGTTCGTTATGTTCATTCAGTACAATTTCATTAAGGAATTTTCCCTTTTTATTTAACTCTTCATGCTTAAGTGCCGCTACCAGCTGGTTTTTATTCTGATTTGAATAAAATAATTACAAGGAACAGTCCTCCAAAATTAATTTAAATTTTTTTTCTTTTCAACTTCTCCTTCTAGTTTGGATTTTGAGACAGTTAATAAGAAGCAACAGGGCTCTTGTGTGCTTCATTTATTACCTCCAGGCTTTCCTGGTAACAAAAGAAGTGATTCAGCCCCGCTCTGTAAATCCCACCAAATAACTCTTAAATCCCAGCCATTAGGTGCCACACACTGTACACAACTGAATTCATATTTATCAGTAATATTATATGATTTTTATTGTTATCAAATAGAACACAGGGAGGGTGAGAACCAAAATAATGTGTTGGAATTTTATAATTTTTTTAAAAGGAATTTTTAACAAAGCGACTAATTTTCAAAGTGTCTAAATCTTTTGGTCTTTTTTTTTTTCTCTCTCTCTCTTTTTTATTTTTTTTTTTAATTTCTATACTTTCAGAATATCTAACCACAAGCATTTGAGCAAACTAGAGAAAAGAAACTGTTGGTAATTTTCTGTAAGTTTCAAAAGGCAGCAGGATATAGACGCCGTTTTTATGTTTCTATCTATAGAGACCTGCAGGCAAACGTACAGTGGAACAAAGATAGACATCTAGAGATATTTGTACCTGCCATTCGGGTGCCTATATGGAGATAGATTTTTAATTAGATAAGTAAACAATGGAAACTTTTAAAATTCATAGTTTGAGTGTACTGAGCTCTCTATTTCTCTTACTTCTTTAGTTATACATTTTTCTATGCTTTCCACGAGTTACAGCTGATCATAAAGCATCCAGCGCTGTTGGTCCATGGTAGAGCAGCCTACAGTGGGGCTTTTGGACCTGGCTATGACTTGAAGTACCACCAAACATCTAAAAGTGAAATCATTCTCTTTGATTCAAATATTTCTTTAGCACTTAGCACATGCTCAATTTTATTTTATTTTTTTTTAGCAGAAAAATCATTTCTGAGCTACTTGAGTGAGGCGATTGCTACACAGATGATCTTAAACAGAGCTAAAGCAGCAAGGTTAAAAATTCAGAAATATTGGGTTTTAAGTGATGTAATGACCAGAGTCCTGCACAGAACCTTCTTCAGTCACGGATGGACCTCCATGAGCAGTCCTGCTCTCCATCCTCCTCTTCTTGCTGCTATCAGATGAACACCCTAAGTCAGGATCATTCTCCAATTAATTCTAGATGAGAAGAGTCAAACATTTTCCAGACTGAAGAAAATAGCTACCTACCAGATTACAAACCAAACACAGCCAAGCCTTTTCTTTCTTTTCTTTTAATTCTGTCTTTCATTACCACTCTGCTGCTGTGATCCAGCCCCAGGCTCTTTGCCAGCAACCAGCAATACCCGTTGCTACTGCAAGATGCTTTGATACAGGACTCAGCTTATACACCCTGAAACCAACAGCCGTAGTCAGGTTAGATGTTATTACCCATAATTTGGCTGGAGGTTGTCCCCTGTAGCCTTCACAATTCACTGCTCCATCCCCACAGCTCTGGGGACCATGCCCTTGGCCAGGTTGGGTTTCTACCAGATCTCAGAACTCAAGCTAAGCCTGCAGTGAAGGTGCTCCTCTAACACATCTAATGCTTCAGTTTAGAAGAAACTAAGTACCCAATTTTGGGGGGAAAAAAGACTACATCATCAGCTCTGAATCAGTGAAGCTCTGGTGAGTTCAGTAGGATTATGACAACTCACACAAGATTCTATTCAGAAGCCCATGAGATCCATGCACTGGTTTCCCAGCACTGCTGGAAGAACCATTCAAACATCCGCAGAAATCAATCAATTCTAGGAAATTGAAAAGCAATTTGCTTCTTTTTCTTAAGCTTTCTTTTCCCCTATATACTGGTAAGGCTTTAAGGAAGCAAAGATATAAACCAGAAATATTTAATAGAACATTCATTAATTTCTAATAGCTACACCATTGTGTTTCAAAACCCCGTCTCTCTGGGAATCGTTTGTTAAATATTCATCCCAAGATTTATGCAGTTCCAAAGAGGATATATATATATATATTTCTTTGCAACCAAACTTTAAAAATTAATGAAGTGAAATAAATGAATCAAATAAAATCCAGATGATGCCTCTGACTAACTTTCCTTTCTTAAGGAAATTTGATGGCTTTAAGAGCTTTCTCCTTCCCTCATGGTCAATAGAGTTCGGGTTTAATGATAGCTGATGGTTTCTCAGTCTTTGTAAGGAAGGTTTAAAAAGCACAACTTTGATAATAAAACTTGTCTGTACAACCAAGATGTGAACAAGACATTAATTAGTAAGCTGAAGACTTTTCCAAATTTATTACTCTATTCTCCACCTTCCCCCAGGTGCCCAGGTACAGGAAGGGCTGTTTGGCAGTGGGTTTAGGAAAGGGGGGGAAAAAATAAAATAAAATAAAGGATATTTCTAGAGAACAGCAAAAAAGGGCATATGATTTAAAACACTGTAAAACTGACAACTAACAGTGAGTAAAAATAAAATAAAATAAAAATCAAGTGATACTCAAGGTCCAACGACAATGCCTCAGGCGAGGCCAGCTCGGTATCTGCCGTTTATTGTCTTTCTTCCAACTTCACATGAGCTGGTAACAGCTGCACAGATTTTGTGACAACCCCTCACTTTATTTTATTTCAGGCTGGAGGGACAATATCAAGCAAAAGGGAGAAAAATAAAGCAAAAAGGATTACTCAAAGAAAAAAATCCTTGCCCTTAAAAGCAAAACGTTACTCTTAGGTTGCAAATGTCACTTTTCAGTTGATGTGTTTCTCATTCCTAGCCAATGTTTCTATGATTTTCACTTTCAGGGGCTGTGTTGTGTAAATATTTTCTTTTTGGCCACCATAGAGGATGTTCATAACCCCTTGATGTGTTCCTGGGGCTTCTATTGATGCTGCTTCAGGATTCTCTATAGCAACACACTTGTTAATTTTCTCACTATCAGTTTTATCTATTGTGTGGCCGGTAAATTTGGAAAGCACCACATGAAATTCAATACCAAGTAATCATGGAATTTTACCTCCAGATTTCTACACTAACTTTTCAGTAGCTGGAAATCCAGACTAAAAGCAGTAATTCTGTTCCTGCAATACAATAAGAGCCCATAAGTGGTTTAAGTATCACTATTTTTAGTCAGTACAAAGCTTCCTCTTCCCCAAACTGAAAAAAAAAAAGGTAGAAATTAATGAGAATCATCTCCAAAGTGTGGAGATCTACAATCATCCAAGTGTGTTTGCTCTAAGTGCTTTTTAAGAGTCGGGATGATTGCAGTTTTTTGGTTACAGTCCACATCAGCTTCATACACCAGCGTGTTACAACATCACTTCTTCAGCTTCCTGGTTCTGGTCCAGCTCCCAGCCACGCTTCTTTTTGGGGTCATCTGGATTTATCTTGACTTGCTTCTTCCAATCCTGATTCTCATCTGGCCAAGATCACTGAACCAAGTGCTCAAACCCAAATCATTCCTTACCCATAAGTTGTTAGCTACAGTATAGGATTTCCCAGGTAGTATTGTGCATTGTAAAAAGAAAAGAAAAAAAAACCAAAACCTTACCCTGAATGCAAACTTCCCTAAACCCTTTGATAACAGCAATAGAAAGTGGGACTGCAAGTGCTGATGTGATGCTGCTTACTTGCATTTCTCATCATAGTAACAAGCAGTCACTCTACAGGCTCTAGAAACCAAACTTGTTCTCCTCCCATTGCTGTCCTGCTGCTGATAAATTGGTACAGCATAGACAATTCTGCCTTCAGACTTGTACAGAAATACACGTACACATGTGTCCTGGTTTAGAGTTAATTTTCTTCTTAGGCCCACAAAAGGCACCAACAGCAGCATTTTTAATAGCAATTAGCAGGACAAGACTTGAGGAAAATGCTCCACCAAACCAGCAACATCCCAGCACCTTTCTTTGAATGGGAGCAAAACGCAGAAATAAAGAGGAGAAAGGGAAAGAAGCTGCGTGGCATTGGGTCCCAAAAACACACAGAGCCATCAGCTCCATCATCCCTGCTGCTGATGGAGCTGCTGCTTCTGCTTGGAAGACAGCTGGGCAGTTCCTCCTGCGGCACCAATGATGTGCTCGTTACCCAAAACAGGAGAAAGTACATTTTCAAAACAGAAACCCTGAAAGGTGGGAAGGCTGGCACACACCACCTAGAGTTTCAGAAAGCCAGCAGTGTGTTTGGTTTATTTTTTCTCTACATTTGTTGTATTTCTGTTTTGTTTTTATTCTGTTCCACCTCCCCTCTCTTTCTCTCTCTCTCAGGTCCTGTGTTATCATTATTGTTTAACTGGAAAGGGCTTTCTCTAAACATTTCCAAGTAGCCTTTGGAAGGATTTCTTTCCACAGCTTTCAAAGTTTCTTCAGAAATCTATTTTCCTCTCCTATCTTAACAATCTTTTTGCTTCAACAGTATATTTCTTTGTTGCTCTGCTTTTCTAACAGCCCTCCACATGGCCATGAGCTACTAGAGTTTCCATTGACTTCACTGCACTTTGGTTCACACTTTACACTCAAAAGTTTTCTGCTCCTTCTCATCTTCAGATCCCTTTACCAACCCACACAGAAGCTAGTTTGCACGAGCTGGAAATCTCACCAGGTTGTGGCTCTCAGGTTGTTTCCAGTTCCCAAAGATGACAATGTTTTTGCCCTCAAGTGGTTTCAGTTGCTCCCATTCCAAACTGGCAGAAAACCATAATTTTTCAGGCTGAAAAGAGCCTCAGATTTGGTCAGATTTAGATAAAATGGATGGGGGTACTTGGCCACTTTTTGCACTATTGATTTCATGAGGTTTCAGCATGGACACCTAAGTGGCCACCCATACCCAGGTACCATGGTATCAAGCCACACCCAGAGGATAAATATCAACCATTCATTTTCAAGTTGATTCATCACAGATTTGCAGGAACCTGGCTCAGATCTAATTCTGTTCAATGTTTTCCCTAAAATCAGGGATGATAAAACTAAAAAGGTACATTCAGGTTTGCAGATGATGTTAATGTGGAAGCCACTGCAAACATAGAATCATTGAATTGTTTGGGTTGGAAGGGACCTCAAAGCTCATCCAGTTCCAACCCCCCTGCCATCAGCAGGGACACCTTCCACTAGACCAGGTTGCTCAAAGCCTCATCCAACCTGGCCGAGAACACTTCCAGGGAGGAGCAGCCACAGCTTCTCTGGCCAACCTGGGACACTGTCTCACCACCCTCACAGCAAAGAATTTCTTCCTAATATCTAATCCAAACCTCCCCTCTTCCAGTTTAAAGCAATTTCCGCTTGTTCTGTCATTAACTGCCCTTATGAAAAGTCCTTCCCCAGCTTTCTTGTAGCCCCTTCAGGTACTGGGAGGCCACTAGAAGTTCTCCCCGGAGCCTTCTCTTCTCCAGGCTGAACAGCCCCAACTCTCTCAGCCTGTCCCTGTAAGAGAGGTGCTCCAGCTTCACAGAGCATATCAAAGAACAAAACTGAAGTTCAACATGATCTTTTCAATAGAAATAAAAATGGATGAAGTTCAATTTGGACAAGTATCATAAGTGAAAGGAGTGAGAACAAATACACAGAAGATAATTCAAGAAAGATAGGGAGCAGTTGGAGAGAGTGCAAAAACCAAAGAGAATAATGATCAGACAACTTGAAAATATGGCCCCTAGGAGAGGATTAAGAAAATTGAGGTTGCTGAGCTCAATGAATGGGCCACCAGCAAGGGAACGACCACAGTCCCTAAAACGCCTCCAAACAAGAAAGTAGTTTATTAGGCAGATCCATAGATGATACAGTGAGGAGGATGGACTTAAAGTTTGGCAAGAAAGAATCAGGTCAGATGTCAAGGAAACCCTTTAGTGAGAGGAAAGCACTGAAACAGACTGATTGGAGAAGCTGTAGAGCTCCCATCATGGGAAGTCTTTAAGAGCAGATTAAAAAGTTTTTCACTAGACTAACAAAGACAGTTTTTCCTGTAGTGGTTCATGGGATGGGTCAGAAGACTTGAGAAGTCCTTTCCATGCTTATTAAACAGCTACCTATGGTTAAGTTCTCCAGGAAGATCAAAGCAAACACTTAACCAAGCACAATGCAACTGCAGATTCTTGGATGTTGTAATGACACAATTTTCTGGATTTTTAAACCCTCAGCAATAGTTAGTGGCCAATCTTGCCCAGAAGGTCCACATAGATGATGCAATTCCACTCTGCTGACAGAAATCTATGATGGGAACAGGGAAGAGTCCACCTTGATTGCTTTTCACTTCCAGAACCACAGACTTCTCCGCAGACTGGCTTGGCTTGAGCAAGAAGGATGGAGCTCCAGCACTTTTCTACAGAAGGATTTTGATGGCACACTTGAGCTCCTATTTTCTTTCTTAGTCTTTGTCTAATAACAACAACAATAAAAAAAAAAATTGACAGATCTGTTGGATCTTATGTCATCCTGTTTCCATTCCCACCCACCATCTGGCTATCCCTTACCCCCTCCCACCACCTTCAGAGTTCCTCCATCAATATAACATCCAAGCATTGAAAATAACACAAAGATTTTGCTCATTATAGAGAGGTTATTACTGAGATCAGCCTTTCCAAACACCAAGAGAAAAGAAGAAATCAAGTAGCAAAAAGATGAGAACAATAATTGCCAAACAGGCAGCAGAATTGGACATTCTTTGAGCCAAGTGACTTCGGTCCCAAGAGCTCCTGCCTTCCACCCATCTCCTTCACTTATTCTTCTCAACATCAGTCAAGGAAAAGGTAAACAACCAACAGAACATCCTGCACTTCAACCAGGAGTAAGGCACTGTAATCATGAACCCTGGGCCAAATCCTCACGTTATGCCAATGATCTACCCCAAAAGAGGGTCTGGACACCCATTTTAGTCATGATCTGGCTTATTGTTCACACACACTGTGTGCATGAGGTTCACTCAAGTTTTGCCCCCTTAACTAGCTTGATATTTACTTACACAATTATTTCATGTAGACTTATTGTTCAAGCCTTTTCTTTTGTTCTTGGAAAGATTAACGTTGTAGAAAGATGTTCATCTAGCAAAACATTTTGAAATATAATTCTCTGGTGGTCTATTTTCAGCCATGAAATTCTTGGTGGTCACTATATTTGACTACCAGCACTTAGTGGTTTTAAAAGTTGTTTTCTGTTCTACATATTAACATGATTTGTTTACTATAAAAAGACTCCTAAACATATATTTCTCCAATCTTCCTTGCCCATTACAGAATGAAACCTGAATGTGATATCAAAGAGACTAAGGCAAAGTCAAGTCTCAAAATGTTCTTACCCCAAACCAATTTCACTTGCAGACTCTAACTGCTTATTTTCCAAATAAGCTTAAAAGCCCTTAAAACAACAACACAGGCACGTACATCACACCCCATCAGAAATGCATCCCATTGCCTTATTGGTGCCAGAAATACCATGGTAGCAAAAATCCCAGCACGCAGGAGATGGGCACACTGAAAGCACAGACTCTGATCTTCTGCACTCAGCAGACAATATTGATGGAGAATAAACAGTGATTTAAAAAGCACATTATACGACTTCTGGCTGGGTCTCAACGACTGCTCCTGCCTGCAAAAAAAAAAAAGCCAGGCAAGCAAAGATCTCAGACATGAGAGGAATCTTCAGAAAAGGATTTTTAAGTGATCAAGAAAAACCATCCTCTTCCCTCATCAGTCATGCTTGCCACTAATGTTTTATTCTGGGTAAATATTTAACCACAAGTCATATTTGATGCTCCACACTCCCATTAGCAGAGTGTAAGATTACGTGGTGGGACAGGGTATTCTCTGCTTGTGAAACCTTCCTTAGCTCAGAGACTGGGATCAGCCAGGTGGGTACAGAAAACACGACCTCTGTGGGTTGCGTGTATGTGGGCAGGGGAGAAAATAATACCAGGAAGGCAGCGTGAGCAGTTCAGAAATCATCATAAAACATGATTATACAATATATTGATACATGGGAAGGAGTTCAGAGCAGGGCTATCAAAATAATGAAGAGCCCGAGGGAACGGATGGTTGAGGGAAGATGAGAGGAATTGCATATGTGTATCTTTGACCAAAGGAAATAAGCTGGGGACATCTGACAGGTATCCACTTCACAGAGGGGAGGGAAATGTTTGGGGTGGGATAGGATGGATAACTGGGAGCCATTATAGGAAGCTGAATAAAAAGAAATTTAAGCTCAATGTGAGGAAAGCAAATTAAAGAAGAAAATTAGGATATGAAATAGGTTGGGGGCAAAAGGGTCATTTGTAGCAACTGCTTGACTGGAGAATTCAAAAGCAAGCATGATAAAGCCCTAACAAATATTTAGCAAGGAGAAATCATCCTTTGTGAAGCAGAGAAATTGTCTAGGTGACCCACTAAAGCTTTGCCAGCTCTAAGATCTGGTCTAAGCTCTGTCTATACCTGACCAGAGCATGGGATACAGCACAGCAAAGTCTTACACACTCCATTTCTTGACATCTCTGCTTCCACGTGGCCAGTCTCTGAGACAGCTCCACAGACTTGAGCTTTTGTTGTGCTCCAGGACACTTGACCACTACTACTAGAGAGAGCAGGAGCCAAGCATGAGTAGTGTTACCCTGAATAGCAGCCAAAGAGCACATTGAGCTGCCAGATGCTGCCCTCTCCCCAGAAGGGTAAAACACGAGGTTATTCTCCTTTTGCCAGAGTTTACATCTATGACACAAACACCACAATGGTCTTGCCCTGACATTTCTTTCAATAAACACCGGGAGAGCTTCCAAAAGCCTGTTGCAGACAGTTATGAAAACTAACCAAGCCATTGAACTATTATATAAATGATCTTCTAGACCTTCCTTTTTATGGTTACTCTTGGACAATAACAAGAAATTGAGGGGCTTCCACAATAGCACAGTCTTGTTTGTGATCCAAGAAGCTTCTGGCTCAGTCTCCTTTATTCAAACGTACCAGAACTCATCCAGCTCTGACTGAATTGCCAGCCACTGTGGGGTTAAAACCAAGAATTGCATCAAGATTAAATACATCTGTTATGAAAACTTTCTGTGTTTTGCATACATGATTCAATAGTCTTTGGAGGATAATTGTTTTGCCCAGCTTATTAACCAGAATTTTCTTTACTTTTTTTATTACTCAGAATAATGTTTAAGGTAAACAACTCATAATTGTGCGAGAATTGCATTAAACGGAATCCCAGAATTGCCTGGATTGGAAAA
>NW_010336484.1:0-36823 GCF_000700745.2 Antrostomus carolinensis
CGAGGCTGTCCCCATGCCAGCACGGGTGCCCCTCCCTCGCTAGGGCTGTCCCCATCCCAGCAGGGCTGCAGGTGTTCCCGGGGCAGTCCCCATCCCTGGGTCTTCAGAGTTGATCTCCCGCTTCCCAGGACAGTGTGGGGATTGTCCCCTGTCCCCTTCACGCTCCCCGGGAAGATCATCCCTATCCCCAGGGGGAACAAGGGCTGCCATTGCTGTCATCCCAAAACCAAGGACAGGGGATGCGCTTCCCATGGGTGTTCACGTCCTTGGAGGGTCTCTGCGGACGGTGGGGACACCCCTTTCCTGCTGGGTCAAGGCAGGCCTGTCCTACACCACGGCTTCGTGCACCTTGCAGGAGGAAAGAAAATGAACTGTCTGCATCTTGTGCATCAAGTCTTCTTGTGAATCACGGGATTTGGTGGAGCATCTTTCTCCTCAAGCACAGGAAATCCAGTCCCCTGGCCCAGGCAGCTGAGGGAATGGGGAAAATACACCTAAATACCCATCACACGTGGGTACTGAGGTGTTGGGGCACTGCCAATCCTCAGCACTTCGGGCAGGGCAGGGTCACCTGCCTTGACCTTGGCATGCTAACGATGCCAACAGCTTTGTGTCAGGACACTGGTGATAACCAAATCTCATCTTCAGGGCTCCAGTTGGCTGGCAGATGGCTGGTCCCTGGGTGCACAACTGTCTGAGGATATTGTGGCATTTTTCTCCTCTGCTGTCCTTTGCAGCATTAGTGTGGTCACAGCTAGCAACCGACCATCGCTCTGGCATGGTGCCGGGAACCCTGTGCAGATGCCACTCCACATCTTGTAGAGCAGGGAACTGGTAGGCTTTAAAAGCAAGCCTGAGTCAGTAATGACTGCGCCTTTTCACTAAGCAAAGAGACAAGTGCCACTTTACCACACACAAATGAAAGGGATCCCCTGCACCCCGTCACCTCCCTGCACGGGGTGGATAGGAAACACGCTGAAGTGCATTTATGAAAGTGCATCTCCATCTGATGGAAAATAATGAGGCTGAACTGTGCCTCCAGATTCTGTCCATATCTTTAATAGTGTAAATGAAAAATTTTATCTTGAAGTAAAATAGTAAGAAAGCATGAAGCGGATAGCTCCAGCAGTCTCAAGTGAGAAAAAACATCCAACAGTGCCAACTTTTCCTGCAGGTCTGGAGTTAAGGACCATGCAACAGTACAAATGGAAATTTATAGTTTCTTATATTCTAGCTTAAACAATTACATATCAGCCGGAGATTTTCCCCTTCTCTCTTTAAGGGGTGGAAAGCAAGTTTTATTTTATCCTACATAAATACTTGGTGGCAGAAAAAGGATAATGATTCTTAAAAATAACTTTATTCATAAAGAGCTGTAGCAATCAACTCCCAATATCCATCCAGCATTATTACTGTTGGCTCAGAAAACATGATGAAAATAAATTTAAGTGTTCCTTTCAATGAAACAACTAATTTAAGCAAATTTTAACTAAGCAAATAGGCACGATCCCTAGTGAATGCGGTATTGTTGCAGCTAGGTGTTGAGCTACAGTTTGGGCGGGTTAACTCTGGAGTGGGAGGAAAGAGCCTTTATCAAATTGCCTAGAGCAGCAGAATGAAATACGCCCTGCAGCTAGCTAATATCAGGAACATGTCGTAGCTGGAAAATTTCCAGAAGGCTGGGAAGAACAGCAGCTGCCCTGTCAAGTTCAGGGAGAGCCTGACATTCTTGGGCAGTGGGCAGTATCTGTCCGGAGACCGTTCAGCCACAGAAGCATTTCAGAATCTGCTTTTGTTTTAGTTACTGAAGACATTGCTCATTAATGACCGATAACACCATCTGCCATTAAAAGTAGCATCCAACAACACCTTTCTGATTGTGTGCAAAAGTTGTTGGCTTGACTTCCATCTCTCCCAAGCGGACAAAAGCATTAGTCCTGTTTTGCCCTTCTGGGTGAGCAATTTCTTTGTTCCTCCTGCCAACCAGCACACATCTAGATCCAAAGCATTCCTGGTCCTGCTGGCACCCCGTTATGGTGGGAAGAACAGATTTATAACAGCAGAAATATTTGCTGATATTACAGGAAGTCGGTTAGCTGAGATCAGCAACAGATTTAGTAGATGACCAGTTTTGTTCTTGCTGGTATGGTAGCCATGGAGGTTTGCAGGGCAGGGTGAAGGGAGGGGGTTCAGAGGTATCTGGGAGCAGCACATTTTCTGGCTAGATGATGCATGAGGTGGGAGAGCCAATGTTCTGATTTCTTGGGTCCACACAACTTTTTAGAAGACAAAATAATTTAATAAATATGTTTTATCTCTAAGTAGATTCCTGATATCATAATTATTCTGTCCTCTGTTGCCAGTCAGGCATATCTCAGTGCTCAGACCCAGTGAACCATGGCCTGTGTGAGCACCAGTTGTGTGTAACTTTTTTTAACAGACTTTTTAAAAACCTGTCTGGGTAATCATGTGCTCTCAGTGGTGGGATACCTGGAGATAATAATTCAGTATTTGTCATTTGGAAACACTTGAAATAGTGTGTTCTGAGTCAGATCTTCAGGTCACCACCCATTCACTGATCCTCCTCTTCCCCCCATTTTTTCCTCCCAGCTTTGCCATTGCTGCTGGGTGACTCACAGGGAATTAACAGAATTTTTCCGCTGATTTTTTTTGTTTTTTCACAAGACAAGCCTCCTAAAAAAGCAAAGAGCACAATGATTTTTCAGCAGATTAACAACTGAGACCAGCGGGATTCACTTGTGACCAGAAATTAGTCTCTGCAGACAGAATGGGGAAAAAAATTGAGAATTCAAGGCCTATTAACCTGGTCCTGAGATGAGCACCAACATTTTTAATCAAGCAGAAAATCCAAAAGGAATTTCTCATTAGATGACATATAGAACATTCAGCAAAATATGAATTTAGGATGCAAGCATCCCATCCTCATCATGCCTACAGAGAAATCCCTCCACTCTGACTAGCAATTTAAATAGCCTAAAAGTATTTTTCTAGCCTCATGTTTTAAATGGGAGAGGAAGCCAGATGTACCAAAACAACATTTAAAAAGAGACACACCCTTCCTAAGAAATAGGGAATAAATGTTGTTTGTTACAAAATACCTTTTTAAATAGTGTTATTCCTGTTCTCCATCTTCTTGACTTTTGCAGAAATTAGTCATCAAAGTGATTTGGAAAGTGGTGTCTATCCACTTATTTGTTTTAAGACTGGGACTTCCCAGATGATGAGGGTTTACCAAGATTTCTCTCCTTGCTCAGCTACTAAATGACAATTTACTTACCAAAATGAAAATAAGGAAAAACCTCTGATCCAAGGCACTCCTCCTCTGGAGCTGCAGGTCATTTCCTTTTTCATTAACATCTTTGCCTCTGTCAACCTTTGTAGGAAAAATGCTTTCACACTTGAGGCGAGGGTGGGAGAATTACAGACGTTTTGCACTTTATTCAGTAGTGCGAGAAATGGTCACTGTCACAAGAATGACACAATTGCTACAAAACTCAGTGTTGGCTTATCACAAAATGTCAACCACCCTCAGAAATGCCGCCTTGGATTGCTGCAGACGACACCACACTTCAGGCTGCTATTAATGGCATTTACTGGCTTTCGTTTGCAAACATCCGTTAAGAATTATCCCAGTGGTCCTGGTTCAGCGCCGCAGCACGGGACCAGACATGTGACGGTGTCTGTCACAACACAGCGGAGAGGCTGGCACTTGGCACCGTGCACACCTAAAGACACACCAAAGTCCTGCCCCATGGGATTTACTGAGTGCCAGTGCACTGCCAAGGTCCAGCTAGCCTAAGGGCCTGCGGAAATTTAAACAAGGATTACCTTAAAATGGCAGAAAATGAGCAAAGGCAGACCCTGTCACCAAAGCAAAGCGGCTGGCACAACCCTGTGCCGTGGGGCCCTTTGCCCTTGGAGACTTTGAGTAGCCCAAACCCCACTGCTGTGACCAAGCACATGGGGTGCCCCCCTCGCCCCCCAACAGCCCCACGGTCTGGGCTTGCTCCTCTTCCCACTCTCCAGAGAACTTGCTCCCCAGGCACGGGAGAGCTGTGAGAAGTGGAGTGGACGGGGAGGAAGGCACATCTCAAATCCGGAGATGCGCCCAAAGGACGCTGGCTTTGTTTGAACCTGTCTTGACACAAAGGTTGAAGCCTGAGTAATGTAACTGCCAGGAAGGGATTTGTCGTTTTTGTTCGAAACAGCTGTTTTTTGAGCTCTACTTGACTCAAATGATGGAGTTGCTGATTTTTCATGCAATAGAAGGTAAAAAACCACCTGGGTTTTTTTTAACATGACAATAGCTCTGTGCTTGCTGCAGAGGTGCCTTCAGAGCTGTCACACTACCCATTTGCTGCAAGTGTGTGGTGTCCCTGCTGTCACACGAGGGGAACCACCAGCATTTATTAGACACGCTGTCACGTGGCACTGAACACCCAGCGCACAAGGACACCATAGAGCCCGGGCTGACCTCCTTTCACTCCTCCCACTCACCTCCTTTGACTGTACGCATTGCTCTTCTCATGCTGAAGCAGTCACCTAAAGTCACCAGCAATCCCTTGCAAAAAGCAAAGCAGAACGAAGAGCAGAGTCAAAACCAGCTATGAAAATCAGTTTCTCTCCTTCACTGTGCAGCAAGCATTAGTGAGTGGTACATTTTCTCCATAGCAGTAACACAGAAAACTCTTCTGCTCCTCTCATTCAACAGTACTTGCGTCAACAAGATACCTGGGTAACCCAGAAGCTTCTCTGCAAAACCCACCAAAATTAATGTGACTGATGGCAGGCACATTACTCTTCTGGCTGACTCGAAATTAAATGGTCTCCAGGAGCACAGGAGTGGACAGATATCCACACTGCAACACGCACGTGCAGCAAATCGTAGGACTACACAGGCGTAAAAGGACTTCTGGGAGTCGGGCTGTGGGTGGGAAGTGCTCTTGCTAAAGTCAAGCAGCTTATTTTAGCCAACAAGTTAGCCCAGGATACCTGCTCTGGGAGCTCATTTGTACATACCTTCAACTGAAGTCAGAGGGCAGGCTGGTTGATTCCAAAAGCAGGCGGTTGGTGCTGGCAGGAGGTCTTCACACCGGGGACAGGGGAGTGAGGGAGAGACATGGGGTTCTCCCTCCTTGCTCAGTTGCTTTCTGAGGAATGACCACATTAATCTGCTTTCCCCACGCATCTAAGCACAGGACCTGGTTGCAAACCCCAGAAAGCTGTAGAAGACTAGCTGTGTTGGGTATCTCAGAAGAGGTGTCTGTACAGCTACACACAGGTGAGCCAGAAGCATTGTTTAAAAAATAAAAAATCTGGAACCTGTTGATACCAGCATGGAAAAAACAGGGCCAACAGGCTGTTGTGTGAGGACAGAAATTCGAGAGAAGGCAAGAGGAGGTGGGAAGGCTGTTTCAGCAACAGGGGAGAAGAATGAGGAAGACCAGCAAGAGGCCACAAGGCAACCCGATCAGATAACTCGCTGATAGAAGGCTGTATTTGCCGAGGCTTGCAGGTCCAGCTGGCACTCTCTCAATGCAGACTAGGCATCAGGTGGCAGAGCTCACATGCCAAGGTCCCTGCCTCCCATACAGATCATGGCAGCGGTTAAGGTATCTCAGAAATCTTCTCTGGGCAGATTACAAATGAAGCAGAGACGAGAAGCACACACCAGGCCAGGAGAGAACTGCAGTTCAGGACTCCCCCTTTGCAAGACCTCTTGAGTTGGATGGTAGGAGCTGGCAAAATCATGATTCAGATCCTCAAATATTAAACGCTACTGTAGGAGTCACACCAAAGCGTGAATCTGGATTTAGATCAAGGGGGCAGGACTGGATGAGATACCTCGTTAGGCCAGTCAGATAATTCAGTGGAAGAATGCTTCTAGAACTCAGCTTACACTTAAAAGGGGAAATAAATTAATTTATAGAATTCCAAGATAAACAACAGGGCAGCAGGAAGCCAGAATTCCTGCCTACTACCTGCCACCCACCCAGAATCCTGCTTGACCCTATGGAAAGCCCTTTCAGAAATCTGTCCTCAAAAATCCTTCTGAGACAGGGATGGGAAGGAACAGAACTGTTCTAAAAAGGCCTCTCGGGCCCCATAGGGAGCGGAGAAACAATCTTTGCTCTGAATCCTCCCCTCCAGGGAGCTAGAAGGCTGAAGGTTCTAGGAAAAGAGGAAAGTCTGAAGCTTTTTGAACCTATCTGGCTCCAGACACTAACCCTATTTAGCAAGCAGTATGTTTGGTTAATTGCAGATCAGAGCACCTGTACCTATAATTGCAGAAATATAAGATATCATAAAGTGCTCAACAGAGATGACAGTAGGAGAATTTTGCTTCAAATAACATTTTTTTTTGCCAAACCTGTGCTCTTAATTTTACCTGTTAACTGAAATCCACTCCTCAAATTATAAATCTGTGATATCTGATGGGCTAATAAAATTTTTACGCAGTGACAGCATCGAGAGTTTTTAAATTCACCAAGGCTTGTTTAAATCTCAGGTTGCTTGGTTTCCTCAGACTCTGGAAAAGTTTTCCAAAACTCAGTTCCCTTCTGGTGTAAATATTGTTCAGCAGCATCAGAAAGGCTTTCCAAGGAAAACTGAGACAAGACTAGAGCTCCTGTCTCTTTGAACTCCCGCCAAGCATATCTTAAATTACAAACGTACAGTCTAGTGTGGTCCTGCTATTGATGGGAGTTTAAAAAGAATGTAGAGTACAATGACACTGATCTTCTGTTTAATTGCTGCACAAATCAGATAATTGGATACACAGGATTCAAATAAAAGCTGAGTATTTGACAATACAAAATTGAAAGGGAAATAACAGCTATGCAAAATTACTGCATTTTCAGTGATTCCTGTGAAACAGCTGAAAATGATCCAGAGATTTAATTTCTGTCTTGGAAAATATTCTTGCTACAAATGAGAAACCATGATAAAGGAAAATGCGAGGCTTGTTATGTCTAAACAATCAACAACTATGAAAACAAAGAACAAGGAAGCTTGATACTTAAATTGAAACATCAGTTTTCACAGTCAAAACGTACAGAAGAATGTGACAAGATTTATTTTGGGGCAAAATGTTGTCATGAATAAGTAGGTAAAAATCAGTGGAAAACATGGCAAACCCAAATAACTCACAGTCTTCAAGGCCTGAATGAATCACTTCTGTCATTCAGTCCCAATGCCCAGACAGTCTTGTGTTTATTCTTTTTAAACTAGTTTCATTTAAGGAACTGACTTTCCAGTTTCATATTGTCACATCAGCATTTAAGGCTGTTTAGTTAACAGCAATTTGGAGAGTTTTAAAACCTTTTTCAGCTAGTACAGTTCTGACTCTGCAGGAAAGCACTTTTTTTGGATGTGTCACCCAAGTAATTCAGTTTTAGATTAAAGGCCTCCTCCCTCCTTTGAACTTTGCAGACTCCAGGGATTGCCAGTGCCAGTCTTAACCATGGTTTAAGCAAAAAAACCAAAATGTAACTTAGATCCCGAGTAAGCTACCTGCACTCTGGAAGAAACTAGAATTGATAGAACACAGCAGGGAGTAATAAGATGAAAAGTGTTGCTGACTGTGTTTAACTTCAGTGACTTCTTGTTTTGGAGAGGTATGTAGGCTTAGAACTGTAAGGCAGCTGCATGGCTGCACGCCAGAAGGAAGTTCACAGCAAAGCTGTTTGCACAGCATCAGCCTATTTTTAGTACTCTAGGGAGTGTGTTTCTTCCTCCCCCTGCCCCAAGCCTCTATAACGCTCTCCACTGGCAGGCAGGGACTTGATGGGAGTTTTTGCACAGGAATATGGAAATATTTTTTGGCCAGCAGTGTGAAATAGGGTGTTGCACGTGTGCCAAGCAACCTACACGTCTCTCCAGAGAATAAAGAGCAGGGCAGCACCAGCCCTGGTTGCCCTCTTCTCAGCTGGAATGTTGTTTTAGGAAAAATAAAAGCAGAGAACTCATTTTAAACAAAGTGAGAAGCCACCTCTGGCAAAAATTCAGATCAAGGTTTAAGATTCTTGCCACAGTAATTCTGTTAAGATTGGGTAAGAGATCAGTCACTCCAAACTCTGCATCATCCCAGTGCACGTGCGCACGGAATTAAGAAGAATCAAGGAGTTGTGTGCACTAATCTCACACACATGTTCACGTAAAGCACTGCTGTCACTTCTCTTATTCTTACACAATAGAAATGTACGCTCAAGGTGTGGAACACAGTCACTCAAGAAGTCGGAGTGCTGAAGTCCTCCCAAAATATGAACCAGGGGAGCGCAGAGTGCCTTACGCTGGGTGGTGTCGGGAAGTTTGTATGAACTATGCAGACGTGGGCCGCTCCCCAAGAGCGTGCCAGTCTGCCCACAGATGTTATTGCTACCACAAGTGCTATTTTAAAAGAAAAGATGAAAAAGGAAACGCATGGCTGTGGGCCTTGAGGTCAACCTCAGGAGCTCTGCCAGTGCCGTGTTTTGCTACAGAACAGTAGTTCTCCAACTTCCTTGCAGAAGGCCTTACGTGAAAATCTAAGAGAGCAGTGTAAGAAATACAAGCTGGGAGGCACTTCAGTCAGCCTTATCCCCAGCACCTCCAACCTACGTTTGCACCAGCTCAATAAGATGCCCACTAACTTTTCCTTTAAAATCTCAAATTCCAGCAATTTCACAGCCTGCCCAGGAAAGGTACCCCAGAGCTGAACTCTTCCTGCTGTCAAGGCCAACAGCCCATTCTGATGTCTGAGCCAAATGTCTCCTGCTGCAGTGCAATCTATTTTTCTTGTCCTACCTGCAGCAGTGATGGAAAGTGTTTATTTCCTCCTTCTTTGCAGCTATGTCTTGCAGATTTGAAAACGTGTCTCTCTGATCATCTTGAAACAAGCCATCTTCCATCCTGTCATCCCTCTCATTGTTTTTCTCTGGCTTATCTCCAGCTGCTCCACATTTTCCATGAAGTGTGGTTCCTACAGCTGGATACCATGTTCGAAGCACAGCTTTCTACTATCACATGAGGAAGAAGAGACCACATCACATATCTTCTTACAGACTACATTCCTATTCATACATTCCAAAACAACACTTTTTTTTTGCAGGAACAGGATGCTGTTGAATCATGTTCAGCTGGTGACTGGCTATAACCCCAGGAGAACTTTTCTGTACAACTGCTACCCTAGCAGCCTGTCCTGTCCCATCCTGTATTTGTTCAGCTGATCGTTGCTTCTGCTGAAGTGCACAGATCTGCAATTGTCAAATCCATTGCTGGATTTACTGAATCACATTCTAACCCTCTTGAATTTTATCAAGTTCATTTGGAATTGTAATTGCCTTCTACTTGGTCAGTAGTTAGCTCAAGTCTGGTGCTCCCTACAATTTAACCAGCATATGCCATCAAAATTGTTAAGGAAAATACCAAATAACATCAAATCGGAGCAGAACTGTACAGAATCCCACTCAAGGCATCCTTGCAGTCAGACTGTGAATGATTCATAATTACTCTGAATGAGTTTTCCAAACAGGCTTACACGACCTCACTTTTAAATTGGTGTCAGACCACATTCCCCTACTTTCTTACGGAAAGTCACTAGATTCAAAGCTGTGCCCACTGCTTCTCTGTTCAAAAAGCTTGTAACCTCGGTGCAGAAGGAGAAACGTTAGTTTGACACAATTTTATCTCTTCTTGAAGCTCACAGATAGTTTCCCTGTTCCATTAATTTTCCAGTTTAAACTACTGACCCCAAGTTTTGAACAGAAGGGTTGAAGCAGAGAGACCAGCTGAGCCTTCAGAGTTTACAGCATCCCCCTTTTGACTCTAATGCTTCAAAGTAATTTACCATACAGGGTATCTGATCTAGGCACAAGGAGAACTACTGTTGTTCTGCTTGTGCTGCAATCTCTTACATAGAACAGAATAAGCAGAGCTTGTCTAAGTGAGGATACAAGAGCCCTTGAAGTATTCACTGCTCTGCCCCAACATCACACAAAGACAACGAAAGTATTTTGCTCCCATGTCTATGGGTCCCTCCTCCATTGTTCCAAGATTTCAGTGACCAGCTATTCCAGTGAGACGTCACATCCACGAAACAGAGAAGGCTCCTCAACAATATCCTGTACTTCCTTTGAAGATCCCAGCTGACTGAATTAAAACACGTAAAACATAGAGCAAATAAAGTAAGCATGCACCCAGTAATTATTTCCACAGCATCAAAAGCCATGTAGGTGAAATTACTGCCAACACCAACTTTGATAATAAATGTTGTAATGAAGTCTGTGCTGACTGGGGATATGATTTTTCTCAGGTCACAGTAAATACCTACTGCGCTCATTAAATCAAATCCTTGATAAAAGTGATGACATAAGGGCATGTTTTTAGAAAATAGAATCTTCCATCAATAGGCCAGCAGGACCCCTCTAAAGTGCAACCTGGGTGTAGCTCCTCTTCTGTAGTGCAACTACATTACACTCTGCACTCTCCTGGTATCCCAGTCTAAATTAATCCATTATTTGAAAAGCAAAAAAAAAAGAAAAAAAAAAAAAAAGAAAAAGGAAAAAGGTTTTGAAAGGTGAGGATGGGAACACTAGTGTTAAATGCAAAGCAGCTTACCGTACCACTGCACAAAGTTAAGAAGAACACACAAATATGCGGAGTTGCCACCAAGTAAGCAGCATACTGTCAGTCTCACTTCTCTCCTGGTAACATTTTCATGGGCCTGTAACCTCAATAGGAAATACTGCATTTATGCATTAAAACAACAGGTTTCAGTTATAATTTCAGAAAAAGGACAGATATGCAAATATGAAATTCATAACTCATTTATTGAATATATATATGCAAGGATACCAATAAAAAGAAACTAATACTGCAAACTACAACTTTGGAAGTAAAGCCAATATAACAGGAACAAAATATACATAACATTGTAGATAGGAATGCATTTACCCTCTTTCATACATTCCTTGCCTTTACACCTAATGTCAATGTATGCTAGAGCAAAAGCTGCAAACGTTAGCCTAACCTGAGTGCTTTTTGACAAGCAACAGTTCTCCAGGATTCTTTAAGGGTTGAGATGTCGCTGCTGACTAATGAATGTGCATACATATGCATATATAGAAACTGCTTCAACAAGTATATAAATCAAGAGCTGTGTTCTGTTTTTTCATCTCCGTCACTAATACAGTGGAATCTGTTTCTGGTGACTTGGAAGAAGAGTTACTATTTGCTATAATATACTCTTAAGATGATATAGATGTTCTTGTCAGATCGATTTCATTAATAAAGATTAATTTTCTTGTCAATCTGATTCAGCATATTAATATTTCTGGAATGCACCGATTATCACCCGATACGTCTGATATTTCAAATAGATTATCACCTCTTCATCCTTCACTCTGATTTAGCAGGAAGTTGTTTTTCAGATGGGCGGCAGTAAGAAGAAAACTCTCTTCCTTTATGTTACTTTTTAGGGCCAGATTCGGTATAATCATACCATTCTAGATTAGCAGAGCTATTTGTACCTAAAGATCAGACTTTGTGGAGTGTAGGTGTAACTCCTTATCACAGAACCTCCTGTGGATCAACACCTGCTGAATGCGTAGATCTTTTGATCACCTAATCTATTTTATCCTAGCTAGCTGCACTGATGCTGATATTGAACCGGCCTTTCACCCTTCCTTGAAATGGAGTGATAGCACAGCTGACTGCTATAGTGTTTGATCACGCCTTGAGACTCTGGCATTACACCAGCTGTATCCTCAAGTTATTTCAACAATATCCTTCTGATGCCTGTCCTTCCTTGGTACAGTCCTTTCTTGGTATAGCACAATCGCGGATCTGTTAATACAGAGACACAGTGAGTTGGGGAGATCTGTTAATAGAGAGATAAAGTGAGTTGGGGAGAAACCTCCCGTCTCAGAGGGTTCCAGGCATTTTAAACAGCACACGCTACTCTTGGGAGAAAAAGAAATGCCCAAAGGCCAAAAAAGAAAAAAAAAAAATAAATAAAGTGAAACCAGTTTCATAAGACAAGTCTTGTTAAATTTATGAGTTCTCTGATTGGGAGATGAAAGCAGAAGGTGCCTATAAAAAAAAAATTCTCAGTAACAAATAGACTGCATTAATTTAACTAGCTAATTTAAACATACCTATTTCACCTATAGAGCACTTTCATTACTTCTAACATTTCTGGGAAGGCAGTAGATGCTCCAGAATCATCTTCAATATATGCTTGCAAAGATTACACTGCTTTACCAAAAAAAACCCCCAAAAAACAGAACAAAACAAAACAAAATTCAGACAGACTGTCTGAAATTCCAAGCTAAAATACACATAAAAAGACAGTAATGGCAGTATTTTGTCTTTAAAAAAATGATGTAAATGTTGTATACTATCATACATTGTCATGCTTTTTAAAACTACAATTAAGGACGTAAGAGATGTACAGTAAATACACTGCTGAGGTACATTTCTTCTAAATATTAACACCACAACAGAATGACTCCCCAGCAGGTGATGCTACCTGGGAACATATAAATACAATTTTTACATTGTAAGGCACTTTTACCCAGCATACATGAGTTGAAGTCAGTTATGACAAATTTGAGGCTCATAAGAAAAAAGATTTTTGCTTTTGACTTTGTTTCCATGAATTCTGAATTAATGACAGTTTAAGTCAGGCCATCTCAGCACAAAGAGGTAACAGGTAAACCAGCCACTTACTTTTCTGCTACCCAAAGATAAAGTGCTGTTCTGGTTCTTCAAGGCATGGAATGGGGTAATTTATTTAATTACAGATGAATTATTGGACTCAATATTATACTAAGCAACTGACACACTATGAATTAGAGCTCAGTTTCAAATACAATCAGTATGCTGGCAGATCTACCCCATGCAACCTTAGATAAAACACAGTAGCTGCAAACAAAGTGCCTTTTTTTCCATGGGAGGGCCATGTCTGAGGCACGAATCTAGAAGTAATTTAAGCACTGAAGGATGTTACTTTGCATTCTAAAAACTGTTCCGAGTGGCTAAAAAATGTTCATATACCAGGAGAAACAAAACACCTTGATAGACAATTTCAATAATCGATCTGTCATTGCAATTCAAGTCACGCTTTTAATTTTGAAAGTTACAAATACAAAATAAAAATGATCAATGGCATCATGTTTAGAGCAGTAACTGAATATTTTCTGTACACAGCAATATTTCTTTCCAAAATGGCATTATTCTCCAGGAAAGCAAACAGAATTGATTGAATTCTAACAGGTAAAATGTTAGAAACTCCAATATACAGTTATTGAGTCCCTCAAGACATTAAGGGAATGCATAAGAAGACAAATGACACACGTTAAATAGTTTAAAAATACAAGTAAAAAATGCTACAGAAACTCATGTTACAAATGAACTGTTTTTGCAATACCAATCACAGAAGAACTGTAGCAGTTTATAGTCAAATCAGTGTATTTTGCTTGTTTCCTTCCTTCAAATCCAGAAGTTTTGTTGGGAGTTCAGAGTGAAAAAAGTCAAACCCCTAAACAAACAATAAGGTGAGGCAATAGCAACAGACAAACGTGTGGACTAGATTCAGCTTTTTGGTTTTATTTAAGTAAGTCTGAGAATGTGCTTTAACAGACCAACTGAAGAAGCTAGTAGCCATTAGAAATTACCAGGGGTTTTGAAAGAGGACTGTTCTGTTAGGTTTGGTATAGCCTAGATCTGATTATTCCCTAAAGGAACATCAAACTCTAGCAAGTAGAATTCCATGACGTGATTGTTGACTTGAGAGAAAGAGGAAAAAATAATCACTAAAACAATAAGGATGATAAGCAAAGTTTCTCATATAGTGGTCATAAGATTAAAAAATAAATACCAAATTAGCAAAAAAAAAAAAAAAAGGTTGTTTCCTCATTCTTCTTACAGAATATGGGACCTTTATGCATATTCTGGACAAAACATGAAGTGTTCCACACAACACAGAACACTTGAGGTATGGAGGTCAGATATGGTGGCTAAATTCCATAGTGAGTTAAGAGTTGTAACTCTCTGAAGTAAAAGACATTGGGCTGCAGACTCCAAACATTTGTATAATAAGGTTTTGATCACACTTAGTGAAGTGCTCTTTGTAAATCAGGGTCGAAGAAAGAGGTGGGTCCTTGGGAAAAGAATGAACTACAGCCCTTTGGCATGAGTTCTAAAGCTCACAGCTCAGAACCAACAGCTGCTCAAGTAAATCTCCGGCAAACAATGCTGGGCGGAATGAGCAATCACAACAGGAACAACCTGAAATGTTCAAGCCTGCTTCGGTGTACACTGAGTCCTTTTCTACTGTGTGCTTTGCAAGCAAAAACAGAGCGCGGCTTTCCCATCTACAGCCTCCGTAACTTGTGTATGAAGAAAATGCAAAATTCACAAAGTTCTGATTTTTTGCCACCACGAACTTGTCCGTGTTGTTAATTAAAACTAGCTAAGACCTTCCCTCATTGCATGAATCCACTAAACAACTTACACATTCCAAATCTTAAGGTTTTTTATTCAGTCCAGAAATATAGATCTTACTTCATTTCAATGTCTGCCTTAACTTTTGACACTGTACATATTACATATCATTTATATAGTGTTTCATTTTTTCCAGACACTGCAGACTACAAACTACATAATATTGACATGTAAAACTCTGCCACTTACTGAAGGCTCACACACATGAACGTTTCAGGCAGTTCAATGAAATTTCTAACAGAGTTGGGTAGTAAAAAGTTACTAACCCTTTTTCTGATTTTAGAAAACAATTTAAAAGAATTAGTAGTTATGATGTCTTAGCCATTCCCAGTTCTATAACTCTGTCCCTTGAACCTGTTTAAAAAATGATGAAAACAATAGTAAATTTAAAATCATACAGAAAAGCATTTAGCAGCTCTGACATTACATCTATATTTAGCGATAGAAATGAGGGCCTCCCTTCTTATACCGTTACAAAGTCAGCTGGATTTAAAAAACAACAAATCCTCCCCATTTTTCTACAGTATGCCAATAAAAAGTACTTATCTGCATACACTAGATTTAAATAGTTCACTGCAATAAACTACATCAAATGTATATTGCGTCTCAGTCTTGGTAACAGAGCTGCCAGGAGTAACTTCCATACCTAGTTTCCATTGAGCTGCTGCTGAGGAATGTCATTATGGTCAGTGCCTGATTTGCCACGGCTTTTGCTTTCTCTTTCTTCATCCTCTTCATCTCTTTCATCATTTCCACTATGGTTTTTACAATAGAGTCTAACACGATAAAAGAAACAGTGAGGACTTTTACTGAAAATACATATCGAACCCCAACTTTCCTCTCAATTAGTTTTGATATGTGCTACAAGTCAATTGCTAACTCTTTTAACTCATTCCTGGTTTTCATTCAAGCATCAGCTAAACAGAGAAAGAAAACAAGGTGAAGACTAGCCAACAAAACTTCAATCAATTCTAGTTTTCAAGAACTGCTACTACACTGCTCAGAGAATGCCCTCTTGTGGGAAAAACCACACCGGCAACTCAGCTGCAGCCAAGCCACTAACACCAGCGGTTCCGCAAGCAAGTATGGAAAGTTACAGGATCCAAAAAAACCCAAAAGTAAGCTACAAAACATATCAATATGGAGGAATCATAACACAAATTATCCAGGGTTTCCTCCATATAAACTGGAGATTAATCGAGGAGGAAAATATAAGTCCAGTAACTTATTCATTTCTCATATTAAAACACTACTAGAGAAATTTTGTTAGCAGAATAACTGAGATATTTTGCAAAGTCAACAATTACTTTAAAACATCATTTTAAATGAAACAATATTCTCTTTTTTAATAACATACTTGACTAGACAAGTAAGACAGAAGAAGTGCCATGAAATATCTTCACTTTAATTATAGAGTCAAGAATTACAAAAGTCCTTACTTATAAATTCCTCGTGACATATTCTCAATGTATTTAGCTTTGTCTTCTACTCCACAGTGGTAATGGTACGTTTTTATGCAGGCTTTAATTTCACACCCAATAGTAGCACCAGGCTGGCTGCAGAGCGTGCATTTCTGTGCAGGGGAAAGAAGAGAATGGCACTGTTTAGCCTTTCAGTCTCTTGCCTCTTAGTATTCAGCTTAGTGTTCCTTATATTTATGGCTACAATTTTAGAACAGCATAATTTCTCTGGCAGACCATCCTTCCAATAAAAAGCTAAAGACATTGTAAACCAGAAACTATGTAATACTAACCTATTAAATACGAACACTAAGATTTACCTGTCCATTGCATTGAAAATTGCTACATGATTGCACATATTATTGCATTTCCAAGATCATTTTATTGCCACTGAAGTTAGTATGTTAAAATAGGAAGAATTTTTTCTTTTCCAAGGAACAATATTGTTAGGAGTTGTCCGTTTTCTCCTCCCCCAAATTTCTTACCACTTAAAAAAACCCTGAATTTTAATAAAATACAATGTGACATTTTACCAACGTCCCCATCTCTGAGGCCTTAGTATGTTTTCATATTAAAACATCTAAACAGTTAGAAGCACAACACTGCAAGAACATACTAAGTTATTTGTAGTCTTACACAGTGTGCTTTTAGTAATGAAGGATCTAAAGCTGTTACTCTCTTTTAGTTACAGGAAGGCTAATAGTAACTTACTGTGTACATTGTCATATAGAACCCTAAATACCACATGCCCAAACACCACTAATTTTTAAGGTGATTCCTATCTGGCTACCTGTCCCAAAAGTAACAATCCATTTAAATTTTGTGTTTAGAAACAGATGGACAAGATTGTTTCACAAAAGGAAGGAGGCAGAGCTATATACACCTTAGTGGAATCAGTAACATGTTCATCCCATTCAGCAGATACTTACCATTCTTTTTCCTCTCTTGATTTCTTGAAGTACAGTTTTGATATCAAAATCACCAAACTCTGCCCTTGAAGTTGTTGTTAGCTGGACAGTGCCAGAAGAGAACAACTGTAGAACAAGCAAGTCAAAAGAATTTCAGGTCACCAACATGATTAGAAATTTTTTTTATATGCAGGAATAACTGAGGAATGAACATCACCTCCTGAGATCTCAGACAGCATGTGCTTTACCAACAAGCTATGAAAGACACCCATGCTGAGTAATTAGTATGATGAGTATTCCTTCTGATACCCACCTGACTGCTTTAATTACATTTGTTGCCTTGTATTTTAAAAGACAAAGGAGTAGACAAGAAATAATGACATGATGAAAACACAAAGTAATAAATGGGCAATATTATCAATTAAACTACTGAAATTTTTAGGAATATTCCATTTCCTTCCCTGTGACATATATATAATTCAGCTTCACAGCACAGCTGATGTCAACATACCTGAAAAGCCTTGAGGGATGACAATGGAGCACATAAGTACCATCCCTACTATCATCATCCTCATATATTCAGTTTAAACTTCAAACTGAAGCTCAGGTACACAAAGTAGCAAAGAATGAGACTCAAAGCTGCTGGCACACACCAGCTCTCTTGTTTAGTGAGGCTAGGTACAGGAAGACAATTAATACTCCACAGATTTCCTCGACTATTCATTTTGAGGTACAATGGGAACCACTGAGATTTGTTACTCAAAGCCCTGGCTCATTCATGGAACGAGTTACATGAAAGATAGCACTATCTGCTCATGTTCACTGAAACGAGCAGATTCTTTTCAGGCTGACAGTTCTACAGATGTGATCACCTAAAGGCAAGGGCTTTCTAGAACTTTCATGTCCCACTCTACTTGACTCACACAGCCTGAATTCGCTGGTCAGAAAATTAATGAAGTTTATTGATTCTTCCAGGATTTTATCTGAAAGCCTGTGGAGTAAAGGTATTCTGTTTTTTAAGCGGATTCTTTCAGTTAAAACTGTTTACTGCTTTCCTTTTTAAATATTGTGTATGCATTTAGACACTAAAGGAGCATTTTTAATAAGCTAAAGAGTCTCCCTGAGCTAATTCCATCTCTTAGCACGTAGCCAACTTTTATCCATATTGCCCGCAGCGAAAATAAATGAATTGCTCACTTTGCAACACTTCAGTGCTTAAAGAGATCATCAGCACACAGACAATACTCCTGCATAATTACATGTGAGGGTACTATATTAAAATCTAAAATAGCAAATTCAGACAAAATTCACATAATAGACTGGTTAACAACAATACCATTACTCACCATGCACTTATAGTGTGCTGCAGCCTTTTTGGCATTAAATATATGAAGCTTTCCTCTAGCTTCATTTTCTTCTTCACCTGCATGACAGAATCCACATTTAGGTTTTGTATCACTGGGGCTGCTTCTGTGGGGAGACCTGTCTCTCTGAAAGAAAAACATTTTACTAAAATATACTGCTGGGTTACAAACGAGGTTGTAATTTTAAAAGCCTGTGGCCACCAGCTGGAGGCTCAGACAAATGCAAATTTTAATAAAAATTATATTTGCAGAGAAGAAATATGCAATTCTGTCTTCTAAGAAGCTTAGCATATTTACTGCTTACATAGGAACTGCTTTCTATTTCATCTGTGCCATGTGAGGACGTAGATCTAGTGTCTTCTGATTGCCCTTTTAAATTTGTTTTTCTTGGCTTTCCCTTACGACCCCTCCTTTTTCCTTTGGGAGGTGAAGGCTCCAACTCGTGTTCATTGATACTTTCTTCTAAATCTGCTTTAGAAGTTAGAAAACATCATCAAATGATATTCTCAAAAATGTTACACAAAACCAACCAACCAAACAAAACAGACAAGGAAAAAAGATAACCTGTATTTTGGTCAGAAATAAAAATAGTGATTTTTCCCCATTTATTAGAAACATGCAACTGTAGATCTTGAAAACATATCGCACAGCTCTGCATCTTTATAACATAGTACCTGAAGGTTTAGCATTTCTTATAATTTCTGCTTTCAGACCCAAAATGTGTCCTCAGATACATACATTCACCTCCACTGAAAATAACATTCATTTAAACTACACTGAAACCAGCAAATGTTTTCAACCATGAAATAAGCTTTTTTTTCCTAAGATGCATAACTCCAATGTAAATTACACTTGATATTATGCCAGTGTTTCTAAATAACACCTCTCTCCTTGCTATATTGATACCTTTTGACTTCAGAATTCCTCCATTTTCATTACATCATTAACATCAAGTTTTAAAACTGAAATGTATTTTGCCTCTATGAAACAAATCTAAAACTTAATTTTAATTCCAGTATATTTTTACATCCACAGCTAAAGGCAGCTGCCAGTTTACAGAAAATCATCCACGCTGACAATATCCCAGACAAAGTATTTACAGACCATTAAGATTATAAGAACATACGTATTTTTAATACAGACATATCAAAGAGGTCTGAGAAGTTCCTTTGAAAATGTCAGTTCTATGTCAGTGCTATGAATGCTCCATAGCACTGCAGTCCAGTACCCAGCAGACTGTCCTTTTGATTACTCAAGGCTCTACAGTTAATACAGATCAATTCTGCAAACTTAAGATTGCTTCCAATGTCATCTAGTGAAGTTATATCTTATCTTGAATAACCAGCTCTGTTTAGTTGCTCACAACTTTCCTGATCATCAGCTGCTCACAGGAGCATCTTCCTTTTTACTTTTAAAATGTAACACCCGTCCCTGCTCAAACTGCAAAGATATTTCTTTAAAGCAGACTTCTTTAAAGAAAGATGCACACACACTGCTAAAGAACTCGCTTCTCAAAATCCAAACCACAAATGTCAGTATGAGTCCTCAGACAGAAAGAAATTCTAATCAGAAGATTTAGAACATCTACTTTATACGTTAATGAGCCATTTAACTGTTGTGGTATTATTATTCTTTAAGCATTGCTATGGCACTTATTGCCATTATATCGTGGTGTCAGTAGCCAGACATCTTATTTTGTGTCTAAAATGCTTCATCAGAACTCGTCTTTCTTATCTATTATCACATAAAAATCAAATCACATTCCTATCTCATGATTATCAGTGACTCAACTGCACAGAAGTTTGAAGTCAAAGACCAGTCATCGCCTTGGAGTAGAAGACAACTGAGCCACTGGCCTGAGGCTGTGCATACAGGCGTGTCCTATTCCGCTTGCTCTACCCCTGAGAAACCCACAGCTTCTTGCACATTTATTAATGAAGGACAGAAAACTAATCCAAACGCATCACAATGGGTTATACTGGAACATAATTCCCCCAAAGCTTTACTCTGTTGTATGGTTAGAAAGAGGCAAAAATTCGAGAATAAATTAATAAAAATCTGCAAATTATTTTGGCTTAAATTGGCAGATTATTCGGCTATATACAGATATTTCCAAGTTGCTACTAAAATACATCAGTATCTATCACAACATTCCTATGTTTTAATATACCATTCTTTTTTCATTAGATGACAAAAGCACCATTTATTTTACTCTGCAAAAATAAAATAAAATACATGATGACACGGATTATCTAATGAAACAATACATTTTACATTTTCTTCTGAGAATTTACTGTCTAACGTTATTTTCCATTTAACATTACTTACTAAATTCCCCAAGCAAGATTATGTAATTTAGATGTCATACATCTCAGACTGCATATAGTAAGTTTTATTACAATCTGAAAACCTCTTTCAAAGAAAAGAACTCTCTTCTATCTTGTTCCTCATCACATGAGCTCTCCACCAATGTATTAAAAGAAATTTGTGAATCTTTGTGTCTACTTTTACATTTACAGAAATCATAGATGGTTATTCTAGGGAAAAAGAAAAAAAAAAGTCTTACAAAAGTGTGACTATTGAATTCATGACCCTTTAAATAACATCAGTAAGAAGCTAAAAATATTCCTTCCAAAATCATTCCAAGGATTTCCCTACTGTATCTGATGAAGCAAGATGTAGTCCATTCACCAGCATTCCTTATTCCTTCCAAAACTCCTTATCAATTCTGTCAACCATAATGTGTCCACCTCTTAGTCCACCCTTATTTTCTAAACAACATTAAAACACCTCCCAAACTCTCTACAGTCACACTTTCAAACCTGGAAGTGAATCATAATAAGAAATGTCACAGCCCCTTTATAGAATAAGTTCTTAATTGCTGGGTTTTTTTTTTAGTCTACGATTATTAGAATATTCAAGATTTGAAAAGTAAAAATGTTGCCTTTTTAAAAGATGGTTTCAGTGTAAGACAAAAAAAATCAAGATTGCACAGCTTGCCTCAAAGGAGAACCCCTTTTCTATACTCAAAACTATTACTTCCAAAAAAGTTCAGAGTTCATTGAAATCTAGATGTTACATGACTCCATTTTTGAAATCAAAATTCCTCGCAGATTTAGGTCTCCTACTACAAATGACATGGACCTACAGATTAACACCACCAAGATGTTAGATCTGCTCTACCACATCTACCTGCCTGATACCTCAAAACATTAAAAGTTTCTCTCATTTTTAGCAGCACTATGAACTAGCATAACAGGACAAGAAGAAAGAGATTGCAAGCAGCTTTAAAATAGACCTGCCCTGGATGGTTTTACTGTTTAGTAGACAATTTGGTTTGTGCCCTATCCCTCCCCTCAAGCCCACTGCCAGCTTACCCTGTTTCCCTGGCATCTGATGGTTGAGTGTTTCCAACTTCTCATGTCAGCTTGAACTAAGGAAAACACAAAAAGTTGTTCAACTCCTCCCTGACCAGATGACGTTTTATCATGGATATCACCCATACTCTGAATCCCCTGAGATTCCCTGAGTATTCTTCAGCTGCCCCCCATCCCATCTCCCATTACTGCATTGACTTTTAAAATCATCACAAAATTCTCAACGTAACTTTATCTAAAGTCTTCAAAGGAGGTATCTTATGAGCTTTCTTCAGGAGGCCCTAAATGCTGTATCTGAAAAAACAAGCTTAATATGCAATATGGTCTGAGAAGGAGGGGTGGGGGTTGAAATTGAGAGGAAACATTCTACATTTTCAAAAGCACCTAAGAACATGATATTGTAAATTCAGATGAGTGGAAAGATGAGCAGCAACAAGCTCCAAATTTGCATTTTAGAAATCCATGAGCAGTACAAAGTACCACAAAAAGACGACTAGCAAAATGCTGTATTACATAAACTGTTAACAGGGAAACTCAGCTTCAGAGAGAAGTCTAAAAATTCTCCTTTGATCATGACTAGAAGCAAAAAGGATCAAGATGTTTTGCTGTTTAAAATAAGTCTTGGCAGAGAAGAGGTTGAGATATCACTGATCTATTCTATATTGCACCAGCTTGAAATACACATGAAATCATCCTTTTCCAAAAGCTAGGTTAAAGCAAAGTAATAAAAGAATTAAGTGATTTAAAGGTTGTGAAAGAGCAAATAAAAAGAGGATGTGTACAATAAAGGCTAATACTGCTCTCTGCATCCACCTCTCCTACATTACCTTAAACAATAGAATAAATGAGCCAGAAGGAAAGGAGGCTAAGTCTGCTTGAGGAAGACAATAAATAAAAGTGACTGGCAAAATATATTTGCAAGTAGGACTGTACATAAAAAAAAAGCCAAAATGTAGAATGGGGAAGTGGCTTAGACATGCTGTTATGTAAATCTGAAAGCACATTATGTATTTAAAGTTTTACAGTGCATTTGGGATAAAAGAGAAACTCTAAAAATGACAAAGAACAAAATCAACCTTACTAGATTTTTAGAAGATAAACAGAATATAACAGAGAAAGGAAAAAAAAAGTACTTTAGCATTTTAAAGTAAGATGTCCTTAAAATATGGCTGAAACCCAACGAGCCATATGTGGCAACATAATTATTTTAAACTGAAAAGAAATGTCAAAAAGCCCAGAAAACCTTATTACCCCAGTAGTCAATAATAAAAATGTGAATGCATCTATAAGCATTAATTAGAACCAGAGATTTGCATAAAAACCCTTGCAAGCAAATACAGAATCAAGTAAATCGATCATGAAATAATAATAGCTCTTCTCAGCAAATGATGTGAAATTAACAATCAAAATGCTAAATAATTTTTACTTTTAGGTTGTTTTGTTTTGTTTTTAATGGAAAAAGAATAAGTTACATGAAACATCTCTGAATTGGAGAAAGTAAGAGTGGAGTGGAAAAAAACAAAACTGAATTACCCCTGAGGTCCTGTCACGAATATGTTTTCCAAAAGTGCAAGATACCTCAAGGAACTGATGACTCTTGTCCAATATCTATTTTTGGATCGTATCTATGTTATGAAACACCTGAGATTATTTCTTTAATTAAATATATTTAACATAGAAAATGAATAAAATAGTCCTTCAAAACTATGCAATCTAAATGCTTTTTCAAAGCAAACAATTGTTGGCAAAGACAGAAGACAGACAATACACTTAGCTTATCTGCATCATCAGAAAGCTTACGACAACTGGTACGATAAACCTATTAAGTATGAGTTCGCTGACCAAGTTTCTATTTGTATGACATCTTGCCTAGATAGGAAGGAGAATTACAATGTAAACACACAGGACAGCTCCTCAGATAGGACAAAGCATTCTAAACAAACCACGTTACTGTCACCTTTGTTCCTTTTCCATTAGCTTTGTGTTTTTCTGTAAGAAACACCATTGTGGTGCTTCTGCAAAACACCTCATTAGCCTGCAGTGGACTGCGCAGGAGGTGACTGAATTACTGCCTGGGCCAACTGTTTGTGTTCTAACACGACATATACGTTTGATGTCACATTCAGAGCAGCATTCTCCACAAGACAGACAAGAAGAAGGCTGAGTTAGCAGAGCCTAGGAAGAATTTGTTCCCATCCACCACCAGAACTGAAATGACACCGAACTGCAATGTTACGGAAACTTTTACAGCCGGCTGCATCAACGCAGACAACGTTAGACAAGCTTATGCTGTGAACAGTGTTACAGAAATGCAACTATGAACAAACACTGATTAAAGAATCTCAAGATGAATCAGGATGTTACCTAACTATAATGCCAAAAAGTTTCAGATGTTTTTCCTGCCAGCCCCTGGCTTACACAGTGCTTTGAAAAAGGACGTGGTTTCATATAGATTGCAGCATCTCTAAATAGGTCTCACAGAGAAATATTATCCTGACTCAACTTACTGAGCAGTACGAGAAGCACAGGTTTCATGTCTGATCTTTAGAATAACATGAAAAGGATGCTGAGACAGGGAATGTCCTTATTTCCATTGTGGAAACATAATTCCCAGAGGCTATGAGTACAGCTACAATAGGAATTATGGACACTTTCTTTTCTGACCCCACAGTTCCCAAGCATGTTTTAAACATTAACAACACAGTCACCTAGCTGTCTTCATTATTCTCTGTTTTACTACTAGGTAACAGAAGAATGAAATGACATTCTTTTCTTAGTTTGTATTAAACTATTCCTGATCAGCTGAATTTGTTTTAAATTCAACACAGGGGCCAGGGAATTGAAAGATACAGATTTAAATTTTTTCAATAATTATTTCCAGTACATTAGAATAAATACCAACAAACAGTTCCAAAAATCTTAGTTCAACAATACTATATTCTTCAAAAAGAATAAATGCAATTGTATCAAACTGAACAGTAATTCAGCTAATAGCTAGCTGTGATAGTTTGAAAGCACTGGCACCAATTCCTTTAACCTATTAGGTACTGAAAACTGAGATAGCTTGCCTGAATTATGAATTAAACTATTACTTGAAGCTCAGGTCAGATTATTTTGTTAGATTTGTAACCAGCAAGACAAAAATCTAAACATGAACCTTTCAGTAACTTGGTCTGCTGCTCTAAGCAACTGTCTTCAAATCTGCTGACCTCAGAGCCACAGCTTAGTACCAAGTGTGAGAGTTCCTCATTTTTACTGTCCTTTTTCCAGTTAGTGGGAACACAGCACAGAAGAATCACTCTGAAATATACAGACACAAAGGAAATCTAGAAGAAATACAATTCTCCTGTTCTATGTCACCACACAGACAAATTAGACAAACCCAACAATCTGCTGAAACAGATAATGAATTTAAGAGCACAATACTTTGCTGCCATGTTTCATATTTTTATATTCAAAGAAAACAGAAGGTAGTTCAGCAGCTCCTGTCAATTAAAGGAAAACGAACTCCCATTGCTCATTAATTCTGTCTTGATGAGTAGAGAGATACTTAGTCTGATGAATTCTCGCATCACTTGAACTTCATGACAGCAATAAATAACATCTAAGAGGTCCTTTTTATTAGCTTTTAACTGGGTAACTTTAATTCCAACATAGGTCCTTCAATCACATTTCCATGCAGCCTCAAGAAATTTTCTTTAACGGTTATTAAATGGTTAACAGATGGTCTTTTTAAAATAGAACTTCTAAAAACAGCAATATTATCCAAATTTCACTCTAGACTTGAACAAGTATGCCACCCAAAATATCTATCTTTTAAGGAAGGGAAGAAAAAAAATATCTCACTATTATACATCAGTATCAGAAAATAAACTGTTCCGGACTGCAACAAATCAAACACTCTTAAAAACTCTTCCAACACCCACTAATACAAGTGACATAATTAAAATATTTGCATTGCAACAATTAAATCTGGATACAGAGAACAAAGGATAAAAAACCCCAGATGTTCTACACTGACCAAGGAAAAAAAACAAAAACAAAACCAGCATCCCAGAGCAGGTAAGTTTCCATTAAAAAGGACTGATAATTCCAGTCGTCCTGTGCACCGACACTGAGTGGCACAACCACAGATGAGCTCTAACTACTCCATTATGAAAACACTGCTGAGAGCAAGCATTCACAAAAATGAAGCAAAAACAAGAGGAAAAAAAAAAAAGGTCACCACATTAGCATCTAGTATCCCTAGATACTCTTCTCTGCAACTCTTCTGGTTTCACACACCACCATTCTTTCACATTTAAATTCCTCTGATATTCACATTTCCCTCAATAAATAAACCCAACAAAATACATATTAATCTCACCATCCAACATCTTGCAGTTATCATTTCACTGAGCAAACTTCAACATTTAAATATTAAGAAACAAACCCTCCAAAGTCCCTTCTTAAACTCTGAAAACCACCTTATATATTTCTGTCTTCTAAAGGTAATTAGTTTTCAATGTAGCAAAATATCATTGCTACAAGTAATTTCCATAAGACAGATGCAGTATGTATTTTTACTTTCTCTGATTTAAAGGAAGTCTGTCACAAAAGAGCTCCAGCTTCTGGCATTAACAAATTCATAACTGTAAGTAATAATATTCTATGGTTATAGTTCCCTAAACTGGACGGACTAAAAAGAGAACGTATTATTTCGGAAAGAGCACTGGGTAAAATTTCAGTCAAATGTTTAAAAAAACCCCAAAACATAAAGTGAAGTATAGCTACACGTATTTCTAGAAGTATAAAGCACAAGAGAACTAAATATTTTAAACAAAAAAATGTGTGCAAAGTTAAATGCTAAGTAAGATACTATCAGGTTCCTCGGCCTCAGTTTTTCTGAATGATGTTGTTTATTCCTCCTTCTCCTACCCTCAATCTAAGAGTCTCTTTGGATGAATCTAGTTTAATGTTTTAATAAACTGCCATCATCAACATTTAAGAAAAAAAGCCACTATGCCTCTAGTAATTTTTCCCATGTCTTCTCAGACAAATATATCCATATGAAATTGAAAAGCCTTTGCTGTTAAGCGAATGACACTGTAGAATTGAAGATAATAGTTTCTGAAAACTCTTAAAGAAAAGCACAAGTTCAGATCCTGCAAGGAATTCCAAGCAGAAAAAGTCCTCCATTGACATGGGGCTCCACGCAGAATTGGAGGCATTTTTCAATAGATATCAAACACTGAGCCATTTGTGAGTAAGTATAAAAGATTATGTTTAAATATCAGTTAAAGGGATTAATCTCTCTTTGGACTCAAATATCTTTCATATTCTGTTTCTGCTAACAAACCAAACAAACCCCAAACCAAAGAAACAAAATACCAAACTACACAATAACGTGGCTCTGTCACTCTGGAGAATTAATATAACATATATACTGCTTTTCTCATTTGCACCTATTAATAGCAAAATCAGAGAGTGTTTTATACAAAGCACATGACAATTATTTAAATAGACTAAAAAATACCAGTTTTCATTTGGGATTTTCTATTGCCTTCAATATCTTTCTGAACACTGAAGTAACATCCAAACACTGCCGTTAATATCTACTACCCGTAGCATTAAAAGTAGTATATTACCCTAAAAATACATTTGGCAAAGAGACTGAAGTAATTTATGGAATTTGATCTTCACTAAATAGTCACATACTCCTCATTAGTTAAATCTGATGACATTTCAGTTGAAAGCAATGCAAAAAGTAAATTAACAACTGTTCGCTTACCCAAATTCAGACATAGTAGGAAAAATGCTCACACAAATACACAACAGCACAGCTGGTTTGGAATTTTAACAGACCACAAGATTTATCTACGTTTGTGGCATATCACCCCTCACACACTTTGCTATTCTCCTCTGCAAAGATGCACAGCTTTTACGAATGTATCCATATAGCTTTTTCTGTTTATCAAAATGACTCTGAAATAAGTGATCTGACCAAAAACATTTTCATTTACTTTTGGATCCTTCTTATTTGAAGAGTTAAACTCTATTTAATAGTTAAAAAAATATAGTGCACATTTGGGAACATTAGCAATAGCAAAAATCAGCTGTAACCTGACAAAATATTTTAGATGTTAATATTCTGAATATTTAACTACAAATATAAGCCAGCTTCTTCCCAGAAGGGAATGCATTACTTCTACCCAAACTTGTTTTGACAGAACATCAAATCCTTCAAACATCCTAAAATTTATGTTTTGGGTTTTTCTCCACCTCAATCAATAATTTTTAGATAAAATACAGAAATCAGATTGTTTCTCAAAAAAATGTAGTTCTAATTTTTACTGAAAACATTTATATTCTGCAGAAAAATTAAATTTAACCAAATATCTTTCTACAATGGGAAAAATTTATATTGAATAATTTTACCTTCAGAGTTATGCGTAGTTTTCTTGTGTTTTCGACATAAAATCCTATAAACAAAGTAGTTGAAAACTGTCAAGTCAGTCACGATTCACAGATTATTTACTCATCTTTTAAATTTAAATGCCAGTACATTTTTCTCCCACTTGTAAGACTCACTGATATGCAAATCTTGCAGTGAAAATACGCTTTTCTAGCACATCACTATTTTGAATGCCACAATCATTAGAAATTTTTTGCAACAGTTTTGTTTAGATTCCAAAGTGGGTTTTTTATTTTGCTTTGTTGTTGTTGTTTTTTTTTAAAAAAAAAGAATGTGAAATATAAATACAAACATATACATAGCAAATAAATAATAGTTACATGTAAATGCCTTGTGAGGGTTTCTCTCTTATCTGAGCTTTATCATGCAAAGCACAGTAGTAGTGATATGTCTTGTGACATGTTTTCACATCACAGCCAATGGTCGCTCCGGGACAATGGCATAAAGAGCACATCTGTAAAGAAAAAGAAAGCACAATACATATTACTGTTGGCTTCGTATTTCTGAGTTTGAAAATAATAGTTACTACTCCTGGTGACAAAACAGAGTTATGCACTTGGCATTCCTCTTCCTGCTCTTGGGTGTTTTTCATAATTTATTTCAAAACCAAGAAGAAATTTGTTGCAATTATGCAGCAGTATGATAACCATCATACATCAATTTCCAATTCAATGAAGAAAATAAAGAATTTACTTTTGTGGAATAGCACGTGTTTGATGAAAGTGACACAGCTATTCACCTAAATATCCCACTCCCAAGGACAGTCTGTTTGTTCCAAACATTTCAGAAAAGTTAAAATCATAAATTGTACCTGTTCAATTCTGAATTACATTATGAAGGTAAGAGAAAAAGACATCCATTTAGCAATTAATCTTGCAAAGTCAGAAATACTGATGACCTCCAAAATTACCCTAGCCTCAGCAGCTAACTCTACATCTTTTTTCTATACAGTTATTTCCTTCAGTCATTTCTAAAACACTGAATTCAGTGAAATATTTGTTAAGTGCAATTAATTTGTTTCAATTAGACTAAATTTTGCTTGTTATCCTTATACTGCAGTAGGGGTTAAATGAGAGCCTGTTGCTTTAGTCTTCTTTCCCAATAATTAATTCTTCTCATATTAGATTCATCATTGCTCAGGACGCACCAGCTATCATGCTTCTAAATTGCTCACTGACGTTCTCATGCTGTGTTAGGAAAGGAAGTAATTTATAGTATCACAATATTTTCCTCTATATTATTTTTTACTGACATAATATTGCCATAAAATCTGAGAATTTCCCATTAAATTCCCCTCCCAAGACAATCAGAGGTTTTTGTTTGTATCCTGCATGGTGCCCACACCCCCAAAAGGTTATAATTAATTCCAAATCCATAAGCATAAGTGTGCAACTTAGGACAGAAGGATGCTCCCTACATGTATCTTTGTGGAATACACTTTCTGTTCACCACACTACCTTAGTCAAGTTCTTCTTAGTCTCAAATATGCTAAATAAATATACCATCAAAGTTATATATCACCATCCTGGTTTTCAATTTTAACAAAGTTAACTGAACAGTAAAAATGTCAAAGCCTTGGATCATCTCCATTTACTCCTCTGCAAGCTCTGAAATGGTATAGTTATATACTGTTCCCTAGCTGTTACCTAATTTGTATGGGTATTTTATCTTGTAAGTTTGTTATACATTATGTTTTAATATATAAAAATGGCTGATCAAAGTTCTTTATAAAAGCCCAGGTTGAAATTATATCCATCTAATCAACTTTAGTCAGAACTTCAGTATTTTGAAAGCCAGAAATGACTAAAAGGAAACTTTATTTTTATGAACACCATGATGTATCTGTGTGAACAAAAGAGACCATAGGAATTTTTATATTGATTTATTGATCTATATTTCCTGTCAGTAATAAAATATTTATTCCTTTGGTACAAGTCCTTCTGGCCAAATGGTCACTGTCAACAGACTAATTCATTCCCAAGTTATATCACGTATATGTGAAGTTTGACAAGCTGCAAAATAGGTAAACTCTTTAAAAAATATCCTCCCGTGCACAGCTAACAGAAATAATAATGTTATTAGTGCTTTGTACTCCCAAATGTTTAGACTTCACAAGTTTTTATGACTGGCCTATTAAGATTTGAACCTACAAACTTTTCTCAGACAGAACTATATTGCCATCAGAAAGGCTCTACACATCAGTCATTAACACTCCAGTAACGAACAGGCCTCAGTGTTCAGCGTGCCCCTGGTCAGCAGCTGCACCTCCTCAAGGAGGGCAACTACATAAAACCTGTCAGAAGACAAATTTAGTCCAAGCTATCAATATAATTACTGAATCCAGTGCACCACACTGAGATATTTTTGCTCAGTGTGTTCCCACATAAAAAGAAGAGGCTAGAACAGAAAGCAGACCTCAGAGGGGGCATTTGGGTAACGATAAACATTTAGCGTTAAGCTTCCTATAGCAGTCAAGGGAGAAAGACAGATTCCTCCAGAGATTGATTCAGAGATGCAGTTTTCTGACAGCTAGAGAGATAAGGCACCTAAGTTAAAAATCTAAAATTATCTTGTAAATTCTCTCCAAATAGGAAACATCTCAGGGCTAGAAATCTACTAGGTTAACCACATCCAGGTTTTCTGCAAAAAGCTGAACAATGTGGCTGATACGTACAGCCAGTGAGCTCCAAGAACACATCCAGCTGTTGCATCAGTGCAGGAACATAAAGAGATTCAGAAGCAGAAAGACAGAAACCACCAGTCACGTAAAAAGAAATAATCTTCAAAAAAACAATTTAAGAGGCCCAAGAATTAAAAACGTTTCTCTGAGATCTTAGTTCCATTTATTATACCACGTTCTTTGTGAATTCCTAATCACAACATGAATGACTTGTGAATAGTTATTTCTTTATGCTTCAGCTAATTAGAGCAAATAAAGTTTCCAGAATTGGAAAAGATTCAAATGAAACACTGGATGAAATATTGGACTATTAAGTATATAATTGTAGTTCTACAACACTACTTCAGACTACTCTTAGTAGTCCAAGAACTGGTAAACACCTAAGAATGCTTTAAATAACTAAGCTGAAAATTTTTCATGTGAAGAGTCAATTGATCACTTGTTAAAAATATTTTGAAAAAGTCTCAGTCATTTCCCAAGTGGAAAACAATTAGTTCTAAAAAATAAAAATATTAAAAAATGGAAATAATGAATTAGCTTCTTGAGAATTAAAAAGTCATTGCTGCTCAATTCTCATTAATTTGGTAGAACTGTAATCACTATTGTGCCCACGTACCTCACAAGATGCCTGTATTCACAGAATCATCTATTAAATCAACATAAAAGGAAGCAATAAAAGTACCTTTGGTAGTTAAAACCAGATTTTGGCAGCAAAACCATATACTGGTAAAGGCATAACAACAACCTTGCCAGGTCCTAAAATGTGGGTTACATTCTGAAATCTAACAGAAAATATTAACTAGAAATCACGGGATTAGAAACATTAATTTAGGAAATGCTACTGTTTATATGAAGTCCATCAAAAGGAAAAACAGGCATGTTCTGTGAGTTTTCAAATTTGCTTGTAAAAATCTGCTTATCTGCTACAATCATCTACATTTGCCAATGAGAAAAAAGCAACTATAAAAATAATAATTCTGGATTTATTTTTTAATAATTCCATGATTAAGTTACAATTCTTAAAACAACATTTACATTAGACCAAATCTGACAGAAATAAAGAAACTGCATCTTAACCTTTCCTAAGGACTATTCAAGGGCTGGTTAACTGACATTTAAATTTCATTTCAATATAAGTATAATCATATATACTGAGGAAGGTTGCCCACCCAAAAAACATGAGACCAATTTTACTTCAATATCTTCTTCTATATTATCCATTACCCTAAAGCTCACACAGTGGTAGCACTTAAAAAAAAAAACCCAAACCAATATATATATATATATAAAATACACTGAACAACTTCATAGTAAACATTATAGAAGGTAAGAAAATACTGCCTTCCATTTTCAAAGGCCAAAAATAGAGACTTACCAGTTTGGTGCCTCTCTTTATTTCTTTTTGAATATCTTCAATAGAGAATCCACCAAGACTCTCATTATCAGTGTGTGAAGATACCAGTGCAGATGAAAACAGCTAAAATTATAAAAACAAAATTTATTTTTTTAAGTTTTAAGGGCATAAGTGATATAGAACATTTCTATATACGAAACCCACACAAATTCCAAATTACAGTGATTAATCGTTTGTGCCAATGCCACAGCTGGCTGAATTTTTCATTTGTTTGTAGTCTTTCACTAGCTCATTCGGTTCCTCTCCCTTTTCCTCTGGGTTACTTACCATACATTTGTGATGTGCTGCCACCTTCTGGTTTTCTGACATCAGTAATTGTCCACATTCATTATCTTTATTAGATCTACAAAAACCACACTTCCTTTGTCTTGAAGAGACTTTTTTCTGTCCAACTGAGCTTGTCATGATTTTAAATGACCTTAGAACGCCACTTCAATCCTCTCAATGCTACAGGAGAAAAAAGGTGCAATCAGCATGTTATCACCAACAAAAGGCAATTTAACTTCCAGTTTTATAAATATTGATTGCTTAAAAATGAACTGTCCCCTTTTACCCTTTTCTTTACACTACTATAATATATCCCAATAAACAGGCACCTAAGAGAGCCAGCATTTTGCCAACTTTTTATGAAATTGTATCAGCAAGCAGAACTAATTCTTTAGGCAAAAAAAGTTTGAACATTAATACAAAACTTTGGATACTAATAAAAAACTTACTGGGAAAATAAGAAATGAATGGCAAACACAAGTACAGCAATCACTAGAGGAAAAAGTTACTGCAACTCTTTCATCCCATTCTTATAGTTATTTATGAGAGTGAACATGTAGAAAATGCACCACCTGTGCATGCAATAAAATTCATGCTACTGAACTTCTTCAAAAACAGAAGCAAAGAAAAACCCAAGGGTCTCCCAGAGCATCCAGAGCAGGTTTTGAGTGTAAAAGCTCACCAAGTAGCCTGGCAGATCAGTAACTACCCTCAGATGAAAGTAGAGATGAAAAGATAAAATGCTACCATTTTAGGTATTTCACAGATATGTTGTGGCGAGTCAAGCAGCATTAGGAACAAAATTTTAAGAGGATCTATGAGTAACACGCTGCAGTGGCAACCTTTTCCAGACACGCAGCTAGTTTAGCATTACCACACCAGTTTTCATTAAGCACATGAGAGCTGCTATTCTCATCAGCGAAAAGTCACTTAAATTATACTCAAAGTGAATCACAAACTTTTTACGTGTTACCAGGAACACATTTTAAAATAAAACATCAAGGTGCCAATCCCCTCGTCAGGCAGACAGTGTGAGTTCAAAAGTGAAAATGCCTAACGAGTGCACGTGCTGCCTGGCCCAGTATTAAGCAGTTTGTGTTCATTTGTTTCTACATCTCTCGAGAAATAAAATCTTGTCCTCTTCAAACAGACATGCTTGGAGCTTTTTACTTTGGAGATTTGAGCCTCACTGTCAGAATTGGCCACAACTGCAATAAAGCATTCTCCTCAGCCTTTGTCTACATTAGACTAATCTAAATAAGAAAAGCCACCATATAGTTTGATATTTCTGTGGGGGAAAAAAAAAATATGAAACCCAGGTATATCAGCAGAGTTGCAATCCTGAGCCTGTGCTACGATGGTGATCTGCACAAAAATGCACGACTGGTTTCTGAAATGTGCACTGGCGAACCTGCCTGCTTCCCAGCGCTGTCAGGCACTCCTCGTGCTAATGTCACTCACTATTTTGCTAATCGAAAGCAGAGCAACGTCATTAAGTTTCTCCCGACACACAGTACTGCTAAAACACAATCCTTTCATATTCTCACTCTTCTCTTTCAATGTATTTTCACAGACTGAATTTTAACTGTTTGCCTTGCAACATTTACTACAAGACTCCGGCATCAGAAGGTGTCTGTCCTGTGTCTATTGCCTTTGCTTTATCAACAGCTTCATTTGCTTTCTCTCATAACTGGAAAGCAGTTTACCAGCCAGTGACGCATACTCCTAAGAAGAATGCATAGATTTCAGATCTTGCTGATTTGCACAAAAAAATGTGCCAATCTGGATAAACTAGTCACACCCTTTTGCAGTGGCAATAGAGAGTTCTTAAGTGTTAAACACAAAAGAACTACTATACTGTATTCTTCTAAAGAAAAAACCAAACGAGACCATTCTGTAATCCTTTCTGAGTGGAAAGAAGGAATGGTTTCTGAAGATATACAGATTTTCAAATGTGTGGGGTTTTAATTTTTTTTAACTTCAAGAATAATAAAAATATTATTATTAATAATAATAGTAATATTTGAAAGTAGGAAAAAGCCCTACAAAAGACAAGTAGAAAACAGTATCACAAAGATTTCTTGTTCTCAAAAATAGCTCAACACAGTGATGGGTTTAAAAATATATTAACAAAATAATTTAAAACGTAAGAAGTTCTGCTTTGGTGTAAATAATTTGACATAAACACCCACATTCATTTGGGTCTACCTGTTTCATTTTATATTCGGATTATATTATCACTATTTTGACAGCAATTACAGTAGTTCTTAAAAGGAAGAGCAGGGATTTCCTAGAACATGTGCAGCTTCTACTGACTTACAGGAATAAGGATCACTACTATAAAAACCAGCTCCCCTTCAATTTAACAAGGGAATTCATATTTTAGAAAATGCAAATAATTTATAGAACATATAAAAACTTATTAAGTGGCTTTTATCATCTTTCATTTATAATAATAACAACTTTCCAAGAAACAAGATTATAAAGCATCTTCACACAGCTTCATGTTTCCAGTGCACTGACAGGAGAAGGAGCATCACTACAGCAGTACCAGAACCTGGCACAACCTACCTTCGTGAAGTACTTCTGCATAATTAGATTTTTTAGGGCCCACAGTAAAGTTAAAAATAATGCCAATATTTACTTGATGATGTACAGATGTCGATGTTATAACAACAATAAAAAATTAAATTAGCAAATACTACGTTTTGGAATAATTAGTAAATTATAAATAATTTAACACATGAAAAATTATTTGAAACACAAACATACCAAGAAGCATCAGGGTATGCCAGAAAGGAATTTCACATTCTTTTCACCATCAGATTAAATTACTTTTAAAGAATTTTACAAGGATATCTAAACCTTTTTCCCCCCCAATCCTGTGTTCTTTGCATTTGTGTTTTCTGTATCACTAGGCACAAACACTATTTATACATTTCTAAAGACTGCAGAAAAAAAACCTGAGCATGAGAAATATTTTAGAATTTAATCTGTAGACCTCTCCCTAAATTATGTTTGCTTTCTCATAAATGTGAGAAAACACTACTCTGGGGTAACTTTTCTTTGTGCCAAAATGCACTTCTTATCCTGTCCCTTTGAAAATACTCATTTTCTGAACAGATGAACCAAGTTACGCAGCTGTACCACAGACCAGGAATTCTGAACACAAACACTCAAAATTCTGGTTCCATCTCTCGAGTTAAATCACCCAAAAGCAACTAATCTGGTTTGTCAAGTATCAAGCTATGTTTCCTGGGAACAAAAAAAAATAATGCTCCTTAAGAAGAGCTCAATATTTCTGTTTTCTGCCTTTAAAAACCCAACAGATTAATAAGATGCATAAAATAGTGTTTAAATTAAATAGTGTTACTGTTGACAAAACCTTGCTTGTCAGATTTGTCAGGGAAAGTCTTACAGACTGGATGACAGAAAGGGATGTGCTATGGAATCACTCACTTGGAGATTATGCACTGTGTCTATGAGAACAGAACACACATACTACAAAACACAGAGTATTACTTATAAGCAAGTTTTCCACAGGCTTGGTCTAAAAAAATAAAAAGTCACATCTAACGTAAAAATCACAAAAGGAGAAACTCATTCAGCGATTCTTCACTCAAAAATTTGGGTTCATTTGCATTCCTGTTCCTTAATGCCCACTAAGGAATTCAACATGGTGCTCCTGCTAACAGCACTTTTATTTTATCCTTAAAGCAGCAGGTTTTACAAACACTTACAGCTTGTAGTGTTTTACTGAGCTCTAGACGACAGGTTTTCAAACGTAAAAGAAAAGTGCAAGTTCAACTACTCTCTGAGGCAACAGACGCTCTCAGTGGAGACATTGTTCAGCACTGAAGAATGGAGAGTAAACTTGATTCTAATGTCTATTTATTGCCCAAATATGCTTCAAATTTACTGCCTGCTTATAGGAGTCGAGGCCCCACCTGTATTCCCAACAGAGGCCAGTGACCTATATGCTGCACTTTCTCAGGTAAGGTTCACAAAATTATATTGTTAAAAATAAGGATTTATATTTGCCCGTTAATAAAATTTCAGATACCCAAGAAAAACTTACAAGAGAAGTATACAAACTCTGTAAAATGTAATTAAAACACATTGAAGTGGTTTGGACTCTCAGGAAAAGCTACAGAAAATATTTGTGTTGATTTGTTCAAAATGCTCAGCAGAGATATATCAGGTTCCCTGTTCAAAAAAACTTTTGAGTGCTTTCTGGGGTCAATCAACCATTATTGGGGACATTATTTTGGAGGGGGGATGGTGTGAAGCTGGGGAGAAGGGGGGGTATCCTGTGGGTGCCTGTAGTTGAGAACCCAAAGTTACAGGTCCCACAGAAATCTTTATCTAAGAGTTCTGCTCACACAGCATCCTCC
>NW_010336484.1:36884-37110 GCF_000700745.2 Antrostomus carolinensis
AAACCCCAGCCAACCAAACAAAAAACCCCAAAAAAAAGCCACCAAAGAGGGGCAAAGGCGGGGGGGGGGGGCAGCCCTGGAAAGTCCAAACAATAAAAATAGAGCAGGTAGCTAAAAATTACCCCCAAACCGCCTGCGGTGCGGCAGGTCTGGCAGACAGCTCGCACCCATCTCCAGGAAAGTTTACCTGCTCCCACGGGAACGGGAGATGAGCCGATAACGGCAC
>NW_010336485.1:0-2399 GCF_000700745.2 Antrostomus carolinensis
CTCCAGCAGTAACTAATAACATTGGTACTTTATCACTGTTCTTATGATATGTCTGAACTGAAACACTGGAAGTAAAATACAGCTCTTCTAATTACTAAATAGAAAATTAACTCTACCCTAGCAAAACCAGGACACTGCTGAAAACTGCAGAGACAAAATTCACCTTTCTTGGGCTCATAAAACTACACCCAGGGCACCTGAAGAGCAAGGAAATCTCAATGTCTCATCAGAACAGTGGCAGGATGTCAAGAATATGATCAAAAGCAACAACAAAAATAAGCTGGGTTCTGTGGGCCAAACATGTTGCCACAGCATATTCAGTTTTACCTGATATTTAGAAGCCCACAGAAAAAGTCACCTTCAGGAAATAAGAGAGGAAATGTGTTGATCAATGGGCAATTTTGAGCAGTCTGAAAGATATCAGAATTAATTGAAAACTTTTTATGGGTGATGGTATTAGTAACACAAATTAGTGGTTCACTGTCACTGTTGACCATACTCTGTTTTGTGTCCTTGTCATAAGCTAGCCATAACAGGCTAGGTTATGAACTGCTCTAAATATTTATGATTGTCTCATCTTTCTCTTTACTACACCAACAGGCTCTGAAGAGTGTAATCTTTAGGCACTGACTGAAATCTGTCTTCATGTTTCTTTTACTCTTTAGATCTCCCCACCATTTCTCCATCCAGATGCCGATGTTTTTGAGTCACACTGTCCCTAGGCATTCTGCCTTCTGTTCCTCTTAGATTTTTCCCCAAAGAATTGTGTTTGCCAGTCCTCTTGTTCTGGTCACATGGACAAACCACCCCAGTTTCCATCTTCTTACTGCTTACGTAGGCTCACGGGACCCAATTACTTCAGCTTCTTCTTCTCTAATGGCACTGTTAGTCCTATTCACTATTTTTTGTATCTGTGTAATCCTTCAGAGACGTCTGAATTCAAAGATATGAATTTCTTATTCTGCAGCAGTTTTGTTGACAGAGGACTACTGAGAATCCAACCATCCTCAGAAGTCCTACTTGGGTGTGCTTGAGGTGCTCATATCTTTCCAGATTCTGGCAAACTGTGAGATTTGTCATCATGGGAGTCATTCCACTTTTTAATTTCTATTTTAAGATTTAAGATTATAACCCCACAGACTCCTAACCAGACCTCTCATTGGAGTTCCCATCCTTTCATAAGTTTCTGGCTTGATAGCACAGATGACTTCACTTGCACTAACCTTTGCAGCACTGTCTAGCTTTGCTGCTCTTCTGCTACCCTCAGCCCTTTACTCACTATGAAGATGGGATCACCCCAAGGCAGAGGTTACTGACTCTCCTCCCTCCAGATGCTGATGTTCCTAGCTGTGGCACGGGCCAGGTTAGCAGTTTCCTGCCCCCGGGGAATGAGCCCCAGGCATTGTAACAGAGGACTGCAGTGACTACCGTAGCCCTGCTGTTGAATCTGTGGTGTATCGTTGTGTTTGGCATGATACATGGTACTTGTCATACCTGCCGTGCTTTTCAGAGATGCCTGAGAGTGTGATGTAATTACTTGAGGTTATTGCTTCAGTTCCCTGAGCACGTGCAGATCTCCTTCTGACCCTTATTCATGCACTAGGCTGGTGGTGGTATTACGAGAGAAAGCTTTAGCTGGATAGAGGGCAGTTTAGATTACATTGGTAGAAGTCCTCAGGGTATTCACAGTGTCTTTCTGCAACAGCTGTTTGTTTAAAAGTTCTTAGTATCTGTCCCTGACATTGTTTCTTGTACTACTTTTTTATGACCTTCTGGGCGGTACTGTATGGCCTTCAAGTGCTGTGATCTTGTAAAACACTGTCATTGTTTATCTGTTTTCTCTTCTCAAAGCCTTTTTTTTTCTTCTGAAATCTGATGCCTCTGCTTCTTCCATCTGATGTTTAGGCTGTAGATTCCTTTTTGGTTGCACAGTTCAGCCTGTCTTGGGCAACCCAGGTCTATTTTCTCTTTCTTGTCTTTCCTAGCGATTCTTTCATGAAACTGTCAGTTGTTTCTGTGTTTTCTTTCATCAAGGAAGGGCAGAAACTTCCCTGTTTTGGACTTCTGCCAGAGTCTTCTGTTGTGCATCCAACTCATGCTTTCTCACAGGATTTCAATTTTAGGGTTTCCTACAGAGTTTAATCTTTCTGGACATGGTGAAAAAAATCACTGCAGGTGGCAGTTCTTGGGAAATGGAAACTAATTAATTACAAAAATGATAAAGTGTTAATGAGCTTGTGTCTTGACTGTAAGAGAAATCTATTTTTAAACTATGTTTTTCATGAAAGATAATTGTATTGTGTGGAATTAAATGAATGACATTAAAGAAGATGCAAAACACAGGCTTTTGTACTCTTCTCAGGCTGGGATTGAGGTGGGGGGACACTCAACAGAGTTCA
>NW_010336485.1:2432-8870 GCF_000700745.2 Antrostomus carolinensis
GAAAAAGGACTCTCCTTACCTGGAAGAGCCACAGGGGCCTTGGCCACTCCAGTGTGCTTTGCCTCACCCACATTCACCCAAGCAGATGGGTAGCACCTTGATGTCCACTCAGATTTTATACCTTTAGTTCAGCATAAGCTCCTGCTGCCACCTGGCCTTGTTGCCTCTGCTGCAGGATGCTCGAGCAGAAACGTGTTACAGTCATTTCACTGCTCTGTTTCCTCCTTATTGGCACTAGTGTTTCAGCAGCAGTTGAGAGGGTGGTTCTCAAGGGTACTTCAAGCACAGCTAACCCACCTAAAAGGAAAGTGCTTTCTTTACAGGTATCCATGTCAACAGTCCCAGTAGGCCCAAGGGCACTGCCAGCCATTTCAGGGGTTAAAAGCAGAGCACAGTCTGGTGAATGGCTGCTCAAAGCAAGTGTTTCAAAGCACTTGCCTTCCTTGTCAGATCCTCACCCTGCATCTCCTTTTCAGTGCTGGAATAAACACCTTAAAGTCAGTGGAAATTCCATATCTGGTTTGCACTGTTTCTTCAGCCAGAGGCTGGGGAGATCCAGGACTTCTTCCCAGGACCAGACGGGACCATGATGTTTAGGTGGAATTTTAGATGCAGCCACTCAGGGTCTCTTTTCTTGCTCTTACACAGTAGGGATGAGGGGGAAAACGTGGCCTTTCTGAAATGTTCAGGACTGAGAGGGTTCACAAGGACACCAAGGAGAGTAGGGTGACACATTTGGTTGTCACTGTAAGCATCTGAGCACTGTGGGATCACTGCTGGAGAAGTCACATTTTCACAGGTAATTCAGCATACCCCTGTACATGACAATGGCAGTACAAGATTTATGCTGCCCAGCACGGTGATTCAAACTGACAGGGCTCAGGGCAATGGCTGACAAGACAAACTGAACATAGATACTGGTAAATTGCTCTCAGGAGGTAAATTCATTTCTTAAAACTTTGTGAGGAAAACAAAGCTTTCAGATATGTAAAGGGTCTCCCCTGTGCCTCATGTTAACAAGAAAGGATACTATGATTTGAAATTCTTGGAGTTTAGTCCTTAGCAACAGTTTCTGGGTCATATAGATTATCTTGAGAACCAATCCTTATGTGAAATATATATGTTATCATATAAATATATTAAAAAATATATAAAATACAGATGTATTTTATTAAGAATTTTTTTTCCATTTACTTTGGAGAAAAGTTTATTTCTGGCTCTGAGATACATCATGAAAGAACACAGAGTGGAGGTTAATCATACAGAAAAAGGAAGTTTTCTGAGCATTTTAAGGGAAGCCATCTGGTACCCAGAATCACATTCTGCGTGAAAGACTTCCAGGAAGAAACACCACACTTGCCAAAGGTGAGTGATGGCACTAACCCCCTCTGAAATGGCAGAGGTCAATAGGGTGGACAATAAAAGGAAAAAATGGTATTTCTCCTTCTGAGAGCTGCAATTCCACCTGGTTGCCAACCTGGTTGAAGAAGGTCTTCAGATGCCCACTCTTCTGAGTGGGATAGATTGCACTCTAACTGATTTTGAGGGTCTTACTCAAAGGACAAAGTATGAGGTCCTTACTGCCCTCATTTTACTTTGAGCAGTATCTTATTTACCTCATTTACAAGTCTAAACTCTTGTTTATTACGCTCTTTAAGATCTTCAGATCGCAAACACTGTCCAAGGACAAAAATTGTAATTTGTTCCAGTTTAGCCACTGAGACAAGGGCATTGGTATGGGTACTGATTTAGAGTAGCTGTTTTAAAACCAGTAAGATTTTTGGGTTATGTTCAAGGTATTAAGCAGAGCAGGGTAAGATGACACTACCCTAGAATAGTACACGTAGTCCCTAGCTCTGATCGCACATGGATTTTGCATTATGCCTCTTGGGAGTGAAAAATAAAGAAAAAAAAGAAAAGCCAAAGTCAGGATTAACAAAGCTTACAAGACCTTGAGGGCTTCTTTCCAACAGGAGTTCCCTACAGTCCTATTGGTTTAAAGTCTAAAGTAAAAATGAAAATGTTTGCATGGAGAGAGGGGAGGTAACTCTTCAGAATGAGAGGTAAAAAAAATAAAAAGAAAAAAACCCCACCTGCTATAAGCAACCAGAATGTTTCCAAAACAACTTGTAAACCACACAGAAACCTGGCACAGTTACATCTTGAAAAAGCAGCTGCACAAGTGTTTTATGTTTTAAAATAAGCAGTGTGCCAAAGCGATGTGGAACTCTGCTGAAATGAGCGGGACTTGGTGAGACTCTGCATTTAGAAGAGAAATTATGAACTTGCACAACAGGTTATAAAACGTGTCCTCATACCATGTTTTACAATATCCCCCAAGCCCTTGGTAGCTGTTCTTGCCAAACCAAGACTTTGGGCTCCTACTTCAGAGTAGTCTCCTGAGTGGGAAGTCCTTGACACTAACTCAGTTCTCAGGGTTAATAACAATGGGGATAATGGAGAACTCATTCTTGCCAGGAGGACTAACTTTGGGAAAATGTCTAGGTTAGATGTCCTTAGAGGACTAGAAATCATTCAGTCTGCCTCAAATCAAACTACAGATGGTAGACCAGACATGGTCTACAATGATAATATCTCCTGTGTCCTTACAACAGCCCATGCAGAGGTGGCCTTTGGCCTTGGATTGCCTGCACAGGCAGATGAGATCCAGCAGAAAGCAACAGCAAAATGGTACTCCTTGAGCTGGAGTCTAGGGCTGGGGCAGAGCTGCCCAGTTCTCCCACGCCACGGGGCGAACTTGCTCAAACGTAGGTTTTTCATGACAAGGAGCTGTGTAGGTGATGGAAGACTTTCCTTGCTAATGAGAAACACGCATACATAGGGGAAATTAGCCCATGCTGAGCCCTGGGTGATGCAGGCAGATTGTTATCTGTGTCTGAGTGAGGCTAATCTGCAGATAACTAGGGTAGCTGTACATCTTCACAGCTGTCGCACAGCCACACCACCGGCAGCAAAAGGAACCACTTTAAAAGATAACATTCGTCAGTCTACTCTCCTTAACGGCAAGTTGTCTACCACACTGAACAGGAGTCACCTGCTACTGGAAAACAGGATAGTAGCCTGCATGCCCAGAGGCCTCCTTATATGCAATAAAACTGCTTAAAATTTGAAGCTTAAGGTTAACTACATATTCAGGTTTTCCAGTCTTCCCTGCTAAAAATACACAAACTATTCATCAGCTAAGCTAATCCTTGAAAAAAGTAATCTTGGACAAGTTCTGCTGCTGAAATGTATGATTTGCTTAGCTGAGAAGGAACTAGGGAAATCAGCCATTTTTGGCAAGAGCAGAAAAAAGGGATCTTCTCTCCCAAGGGCTTTGATAGTTCTGTTGTTATTTTTTCCAGCACATTTCTGCTTTTTTCAGGCTAGTCAGGCCCAGAACTGACAACAGTTTCTTCCTTTGCCTCAATCACACACGCACCATCAAGCAACAATAAAGGAGAACATTTCTCTGTAGTAAATTGGAAAAATTGGTGTCCCTCACAGTACAGCAGTGGAGTTGCCTCTCAAGATAAACAGAAAGCATAAAATTCATGCCTGAATAGTAGTGTTGGTGCCTCAGTGCTGAACAAAATCAAGTACTCGGCAGGCAAAGGGCCTCCCTGCAGCCTAGTAAAAACAATGCTGGCAAGGAGCTGGGCTTGTTCAGGGCCAGTGGTATGTGGCTGGCCAAGCCCCTTCAGCAACCTGTGCCTCAGCTCTCAGTCTCTAAAATGGGTGCAATGACTCTGATTTCCTTGGGAAAAATTCAGATTAATTCAGCTCAGCAGGGAGGGGAAGGGGCAGCTCCTCGGCATGGTGCCAGCAATGCTCTGCCTCAAGGTTGCCACAGGGCACTTTGTCTACAGTTTTGCACAGACCTCCCACCTTTCCCAATAATGCTTGCCCCCTGCCTGCAGCCTACTCTCCTTGCACCGTGGGGCAGCTCTGCTGGGCTCCTGCCTTTGTGGGCAGCGTCCTTTTGGCTTTGCCCAGAGCATCTCGGAGGCTCATGCAGTCATCCAGCACTACAGGATGTGACCCTGTCCTCAGCCATGGCCACCTCCTGCCCCTCTCCACCCTGTTCCCAGACCTCTGTCTCTTCTGCCACTCACCCTGCCCTACAGTCAACAGCTGCCCCTCCACACTCATACCAATTTCTTCTCCTTTCCAGGCTTTATTTCACATAACCCAACACACGGCAGCACCTCTAAAGAAGCATTGCCCCACAACACCATCCTGCTTTCACATTCCCATGTCCACACTGCTCCCTCCTTCCCAGACATAACCTGCATGAAGGAGGGGAAGACGGGGACCAGAGGGCATGAAAGCATGGACACACATGGCCAGCAGATAAGGGACAGTGAGAGCACTTCTCATGACAGTATGTGGCAGCAGTGTCAGCACAAAGTTACAGCCTGAACTCACCTAAAACCTGGGTCCTGCCTCCCCTAGGGACAGTGCCCACACCCTTTTCCATCTTCTTTACTTGTGTTCATCAGGCTGCAGTACCCTAACTACTAGTTACTGGGACTACTGATGGTTTTGCCACTTATTTATTTACTTATTTTCAGTAAAATAATATTCTACAGTAAACCTGAAGTTGAAGATACTTAATGACCTTTCTGGCTGGTAGAGAAGTCTCCAGGGTGGTTCATGAGGCGGTTGCCATGCCAGTCCCCTCTTTGTCTGCTTTATCACTGAATAGCAGCGTGGGGTATAAAAAAACCCCCCTAAATAACTTGATCTTTTCACTCTGTGATGTCAGGTTTAGCCTCTCATCTATTCAGAGGAAATGAGAACTATAAATAGTCCTACCCTGTGTTTCATGCCTCAGTTTACAGTGTGAAGAAATCTTCTTTCTGGTGTTGAAAGCTGCAGGGCTTCCACCCATGGAGGCCAACTGTTTCAGTTAAAGTGACCATTTAAAAAAGAACTATGGTACCATTACAGTGATAACAGAAGTAACCAAATGTACTTTCCGATGGGCCCTTCTGCCTACCCTCTGATGAGCCAGAGGTTGTCTCCAGAGATTGGGAAGGACAGGATATACATTTACTCCTTGGACTGGCCTACTCAAACTGACAAGTCCCTTTAGCACCTGTGCAAAACCAGTTCAGGAGCCTTGAAGTGCTATTAACTCCATGTGATGGAGTCTATCTCAGCCTGCAGTAATACACAAGGTATCTACCAAAGATCACAGGTGAGACACTAACCTAGGAAATATTTATGTTTTATTTATCCTTTTTCACCACCATTCCTCTGTAAATCTTATCAGTATTTCTCCCAAAATCTGGGTCTTAGAGAATAGGAACTGCTTTTGTTGCTTTTCTGAGACATCCCTTCTGAGAACTGCTGCTTGCCCAGAGGGTGCCCACAGACTGACTCAGTCTCACTGGCTGGTTCCCTCTCATGGGATCACTCAGGATGGTAGGGACCCCAGGTGGTGTCTAGCACAAACCTCTGCTCAAAGCAGGGTCAGCCAGGAGGTCAAACCAAGCTGCCCAAGGCTTCATCCAGCCCTGTCTTGAAAACCTCCCATGAAAATCTGCCAGTGCTACCCAAATAAATTACTTAATCTTAGACGTCAATGTCATGAATACCAGCACATCTTTCTGTTCATTCACTTAAGCTAGGAAGTGAAAGATTCCATCTTTCTGACCTCAGTCAGTACCACATATTTCCACCTTTTCCATCTCCATTACAGTTCAGAAGGGATCAAAAATAAATGCAATTCAAATTAATTTTTAAAATGGAAAATTGTCTTCCTATAGGTTGTTTTCCTATATCTTCTTTTTTTTTCTGAGTCTATAAGAATTGTTAAGGTTACATCTTCAGGTTTTTCTCTGCAATTGTGAGGGTTATTTCTCTTTCTTGAAAAAAAAAAAAAATCTGATTTCTGTCTATCTTCACTCTACTTCCTGATTCCAGCATGCAGGGTGTTAGCAAAAAGACTTGCAAAACTGAGGAAGGTATTGCAAGAGCAGACAACTCTTCCACAAAAATATTCATATCACAAAGATCATCTGCACAACTGGCCACTCTCATTAAAGGAGTTAAACTGTGAGTAGGCTGCAGTAACTGAGCTCTCCTCCCATTTTTTCCCATGACCTCATTTCAGTATGCCCTGGCTTCGGCTGAGACAGAGCTACTTTTCTTCTTAGTAGCTAGAATAGCACTGTGTTTTGGATTCAGTATGGGATCTGGTATGAGAACAACATTGGTAATATACTGATATTTTTAGTTGTTGCTAAAAAATTAAGGACTTTCCAACTTCCCATGTTTTGCTAGTTTCCAGGTGCAGAAGAAGTTGTGGGGAGTATAGCTAGAGTAATGGATTCAAATTGATATTTGGATATGCCAATGGGATATTCCATATTATAAAACACCATATTCGGTATTTAAATGAGGCTTGGCTGCAAAGCTCTCTTTTCCTTT
>NW_010336485.1:8898-19885 GCF_000700745.2 Antrostomus carolinensis
TCTCTCCTCTGGCATAACTGGCCAGGAACGGGCTGGGCATTAGTTGGTGGGTAGTGAGTAATTGCACTGTGCATCACACATCTGTATATTCTATTATTACTATTATCATTATTATTATTGCTTTCATTTTATTTTATTTCACTTATTAAACTGTTTTTGTCTCAACCCATGAGTCTCCTTAACTTTACCCCTCCAATTTTCTCCCCTGTTTCCCAGGGCAGGGGAGAGTCAACAAGCAGCTATGTGGTGTTTGGCTGGCAGCTGAGCTAAACCACGACAGGGCAGTACCTCAACACAATTCATATGGGAAAATATCATCTGACCATGCTGTGCCATGTTAGCAATGAGGACTGTGGTCTCTAAATTTGTTAATCCAGCCCCAGCAACATGTATTAAAAAAAAAAAGTTGACAAAATAAAACAAGGAAATCTGCCATAATGGGCCATATCTGGCCAGAGTGGCCAGCGTGCCAGCAGAGTGTGATAGACAAGTCAATTATCAGCATCTGAAGGTGTCCGAGACATCAAAGAGCATCTACTGTGTTGTTTCTAGTCAATCTGCCTCCTCTTCCCTGCCCTGTGCTCACTCGGTGAGTGCTCTCACACCGCACCAGACCTGCCAGCCCATGCATGGACACAGGCAGGATTTCGTATCCCTTGCAGCTGAGCTCTGCCACCATGCCAGGCCTGCTCCCAGCCCTCACCTCAGGCTGACTGGGCTGCAAAGACAAGGGCTTTCAGCAGCTTTGTTCAGAGCTAAGCCTGCAAAGATGAACAAAGCCTATCCACATGTTACTGTAATGCCCCTCTAAACATACTGCTGCCTGATTACTGTTACTTAATTACTATGTTACTGCTACAGGATAGTCAGAATAACTGCATATGCCCTTTTTATCCTGTGACAATGGCATTAGCCTACAATAAAAAACTTGTTTTTTCCCCATATGTGCTTGGGAAGGAGGAATGGAAGAGTAGAAGCAGCTGAAATAACTTGGCAATGATGGACTAAGTTGGCTTTGAGAGTTAAACTCGCTTTCACAGCATTAGACTGCACCTATTTGGGATCATTAAGGCAAGAATCACAGAATGCTGTGAGTTGGAAGAAGAAAATAGATTGCGAATCTTAGCCCTTAAATAACCTCTTCTTTTTTCCGATTGCTTTCACCCTTCCTAAAATCCTGGGTGCAAAGGAACATCTTTGCTCATCTAAATTGCTGTTTTGACTCCCCAGCAAGGCCTGCCTTCCTGCTGCCTCTAGACCTGGTGTAACTCTTCTTTCTGTCCTGATGGACAGAGCTCAGTGGGTGGTGGATTTGCAAAGTGGTCAGGTCCTCATGAACTTTCATGGCAAACAGATTTCCTTAGATAAAAGCAGTTAGAGAATTAACCAGGCAGGTAAACTGTTGCTGTGTGTTTTACTTGAGTTGTGGTCTTCTAAATCCCTACTGTGTCTCAGGCATTTCATATCAGGCTGCAGCCTGCACTTCCTGAGCTCAGTCTAACTTCAAGAAAGGCCAAATCAGGTGACCAGGGCAGGTCGTTGGATCTCTTTATCAACATCCTTTTTGCTACCAGACTTGCAACTTTGCAGCAATACTCGGTGATTGCTCTTAAACTGCTTTTGAGTGCAGTAATTGCCTGTATCTTTTCTGTCAAGATATATTGTGGCTCATTACCACAAGCCCATACCATATAACCTGAAGCACAGCTGCTGCCCATTAGCCAGAAATCGAGTATAATCTACTATGTCCAATGGCACCATGTCTCATCTTTCAAAGGTGGTACTAATCATGATCTGGACATTTTTCTATTACTTGGAAATAATTTATTTTGGCTTTCCTATTTGATTGTGTTAAGGTTATTTCAAGATCTCCATTATCTTCCAGCTCATTCAGTGTTTGTCTCCAGAGAAGTTGGATGGGTCAGAGTAGGCAGACTTTTAATTTAAATCTCAGAATTTTCCTATGATAAACAAAATAATCACACTACAGACAAGTCTTCACTACAAACCCTTCAGCTGTGCATTCATGGATTTTGGGGGCTCAACTCAGCTTTGGCCCAGCACATTGGAAGAGATGCTTCTGAACAGCTATGCCTGGTGGCAGGTTGTCTCATACAGGTATGGTTTAAATAAGGAACAAGGACAGCAGCTCTATAATGTGGGCTCATGTGAACAGCCTCAGGAAAATAAACCTCCAAGAAAGCAAAGCCAGATGCACTGATGGGGGAGGCAGGAGCCATGACTAGTACAAAAGCGGCCATCCATGGCAGGGTCAGGCCAACCTCAAACCCCTTAGGACATGACCTTGAGGAGTTCAGTACTGACTTGGCAAAGCAACTCCATACTTATTTCTATAAAAATTTATAACAATATGAATAATATGTTCTTTACTCTGTGCAATTGCAGATACTTCTCCTGTTTAGCGTCATTTTGCATATTTGGGAAGGAATCACATCCTCTTCTTTTTGGTACAGAAGAGTTTGGAAAATAATTACTACACATTCCGCACCAAAGCATATGTGCAAGGCTCCTGAGGAGTATATGGTCAACTCCTGTTTCATGAAATCAAATTATTTTCAGCTATAATTCACAAGTTTCCCAGAAAAAAAAAGGAAGTATTACACTCAGTATACAGTGCTAGAGCATTCTTCTGTTACAGGAGAATGCCACCCCTGTGGCATATATCTTCATAACTCTGTGAAAGTAAAAGCTACTGTCACTACCTGCACCAAGTGGTCTAGCGTATTCAGATGCTTCTTTCAAGCTCTCAGGATATGTTACTTCAAATACGCACATTTACTTTAAACATTTGATTCTTTTTAATACTGCTGCAATGTCACTAATGTCAGTGGCATGATTCCTGATTGTAGACATGTAAAGGGGAAGGAGAATCAGGACCTGAGGTTAAAACTGGTTTGCTGAGAAGAGCCAAGGGTAGGAGTCAGCTGAGGAAATGGTGCTCAGTTCTTGAGATATGTGAGGTGAGGGCTCCATTTTGGGATGAAGCAGAAGTAAGGGACAACTTTTAGAACTGCAAGCACACAAAGTATTTGAGATTTTAGCAGAGTTTGAGAGGTATCTCCCAGCACTGCATCTCTAAATTGAAGAAATCTTGTAATAAGCTTTCTCTCTGGGAGATTTTCACTGTTCTGAGTAAGAAGTAAAGGATCCTTCAGGCCAAGAAGCAAAACCACGGAGATCCAAGACTTTGAGAGTTGCTGGGTTTCTCAACTTTCTGATGAACCATGTGGTAACTGCTGTTGGATCTCTACCATACCTGCTGCTGCGACCAGGCTTTAGCCTTCCTGTCTCTGAATGAATTACAACCAAAGATGAAGAACCAGAAGAAAATTTTTAAAATGCAGTCTCTTCATTTTTTTGTTTTATGATTCTACGGGCTACTTCACAGAAGAGGTGAAAATTCCCCATGAAAAAATGGAAAGAATTTTCATTTCTTGACGGTCTTACCTAGTGGGTTCTTTGGGGATTTCCATTAAAAAAAAAAAAAAAATCACAATTAAATCCAGTGTTCTCCTCAGGAAACTATACTTCTCTAAATTTTTCATCAAACGTCAGCAAAGCAGATCTGATATGGGGAAAGGAAAGAAAAACAATGATCCACCATTACTTGGTAGTGCAATGCTAGGAAGCTTCTGGTTTTTTGTACTTCACTGAATGGCCATCTATACATGGATCTCAGAGGCTGGGCAGCAACCTCTGTACTGTCATTATGATACTGGGGAAAACCTCTTCAGGTACTATCTGAAAAACAGGATGGGATGAGAACAGCTTTTTACAAACAACTGAGCAGTAAAACTTGCTGTTTAAAGCTGCATATGGTAAAAGTAAGAGATGGACATCACTGTAGAGATGGCACAGAGCCATGTCACCTCTAAGGATAGTGCATCCTTCTTTGTGTCACTTGGGAAGCTGAGATTGCACTGAGTCCTCATGAGAATGACAAACAGCAGCTGTCAGGGTGCTCCAAAATAGTAAGCTGGGATGGGTTGCAACTTGAATTTTAACTGGAAGGGAGGATCTCCATAATATCTGAACTATATACGTCAAGGAAAATTCAGCTTTCAGTTTACATCTGAATGCATCAAGTCTGTGGAGTATAATGAGCTGTACGAAGGTAACAGGGAGAAGAACTTATTCCCTCTTCTTCAAACCCTTTAGGATGAGTCAGCTCCAAGAAAGGGACAAACAGCTCTTTGTGGGGCAGATTACACAGATCATTGCTTATGCATCAACTCAGAAAGGAAATACTAGGAGCAGGCCAGCAAAACCAAAGCTGCTTGTCCCCAGTACAGCTGGGAAAGGGGATTCTTGAATGGCAGGGCTCCTTTAATTAATTACAGTGCCTCCTTTTGAAGGGCACTGGAAGGGCACCAGGTCTGCTCCACTTCATGCAGACTCAAAGAGCAGGTAGCTATCAGGAGGATTCATCTCCCTGTTTGCAGTGGCAAGCTGAAGCCTCCTTTTAGCAAGCACAGAAGAACTGAAGAGGGACTTTCTGAAGTTAAAGACTGGATGCCTGGAAAAACTCTGCCAGTCTACAGTGGTCCTCAGGCTACGCAGCTGGCATGTGGTACACACTCGTAGGAAGTACAACACCGAAATTTCATCAGACTTGCATTCCACAGCAAGATAACGTCTCTGGTCTGCAGTTACTCACGGAGGGCACTCAGAGGTCTCCTACCCTGACACTTACAGAACACCAGGGAACAGTGAAGGGCTCTTCATCAAGCTAAGGCAATCCAGACATACCAGGGTACTTAGCAAGGAAGGTGATTCTAGTCTTAGTTCTTTTAAAGGATTCGGACAATATATAATTTTATTTCCTAAAAAAGTTTAGAAAGCATTTGGAGTAACACAGAGACAACAAATCAAAGCCAATGTATTAGGTTACTCCGAGACACAGATTTACCATCTCCCTTTGCACCAGAATAGTCCCAGGGCTTTACTAATAGGAATGAATTACAGAATCACAGAATCACAGATTTCTTTTAAACTCAAAAGCCAGGCTACTTGCCCTAAATGAGTAAGGAAGAAAAAGCATGACCGTTTCCATGCCCACTGAGTTTCTGTCAAAACAGTGCAGGCCAGAGAACTGAGAGGCTTTCTACAGCTCAACATTGACAGAACTCAAGCTAAAAATAATATGAACATGCACCATAGGAATGCACCAGCCTTGTGGCTGTAGGAATTGCTGCATATGTGATGGCAATTCTCCTGCTTTTTGAATTACAGCTAATTTTCCATTACCCTCCTCCTCTTACTCTGCAACTTGTATGGAAGTGATGGAAACTGATTTAATTCTTGTTCCTACCAGAAAGCTGTATCTCTGAACCCGCCCTTCTTGTTAAGTTAGTGATAAATTAGCAATACTAAGCAAATAAGTTTGGAAAACACGGCACAAAAGTCTTTCTAGTGAGGCTAGCTCACAGTGAAATCTTTGTAGTACATTTTACTTTACCTGTCCTGAAAGAAATCAGATTTTATGGCACAGGACACAAGTCAAGAAGTAACATTCCTATAAATATCATTTTTAGGATAGAAGGATTCAATTTTTTAACTTTTATCCAAAGGACAACTTGAATCATCAAAAACCAGTTTCCCACCAAGCAAAACCTAAGCCCTAGGTCAACTTCAAATAACTAAAGAAAAAAGTTTCCACAGTCTGCAGCCAACCCTTGCCCTTGTATTCTTAATCTGAACACCTGAAGTGTGGCAGAAGGTTTGCTACTCCTGCCCTCATGCTGGAGCACTGAAGATGTGCGGCATCTCCACAATGCTGTGCTCCACGTGCCCACAGATGAGAGAGAAACCTTTCCTGGGGGGCACACGGCAGCCAGGCAGGCAGCTGTGCTCTGTGCAGGAGCAATGCTGCAGTAGCCCTTGGTCTGCGCTTGAGATTAGAGCAGATCAAGAGATTCCCCTGTCTCTCTGCTTTTAAAGTCTGTTTACGATGCAGAGATATGCAAAGACACATACAAGAAGGAAAAAATTCATTTGAGCAACTGTCAAGGGGGAAGAAATAAGACACAACATTGATCAGCAGAAAAACATGTGTTTTAGCAGAGAGTAAAACATACACACCAGGGAGGTGGCGTGGGGGCAGAGCTCAGAGATGGAGGATTTGGATGTGTTCATATAAATAAATAGTGTCAAGTTATTTTGATGAACTCTTTCAAGTGCACGTTTCTGTGACTATCCTAAAATTCCCATGTTTACAAATAGTTCTTGGAAAGTGGGAATTGTATGCATTACACATCCATTTACACCAAGAACTGCAGCAAGGGTGGCTGACTGCGCACTGGATCTATTTTTGCTTGCTCATGGCAGACCTGGCTGTCCGATGAGGAACAGCTCTGATACCACCAGCCCCAAGACTCAGCTGCATCCCAGGAACAGTGTGGCATTCAAAGCAGTCAGTTTAGGAGTAACTGGTTGTTCAGTATGACTGTGTGAGGTGCATGAAAAGGGAATGTAGCAGACGCCAGGCGCCTGGTGGGACCCAAATTCAGTGGCAGAAATAGAGACAGAGTTGGTGAGTTAACAAGGTTTAGTCTGTCAGCGACTTGTGCTTTGCTCAGGACTTCCACCTGGTGAAAGGCAGCTCTTCCCGCTTGATCAAAGTGCTGGCCTGCTCATCTGGTGGTGTTTTATTTTCCTGCTGTGAGTCTGTAAATGATAACACAAGGTGCAGAACCACAGGGGAGCTGGGGTAAAGCAGCTGCAGGAAATACTAACTGAATTACACCATAAAAGCAAGACCTGTTGTCAGTCACAAGAGGAACCTGCTCATTACAAGTGAGATTATACAAATACTAGTGATCACAAGAGGATTCAGGACAATAATCAGAGCAAGACCAAAAAATGTAAAGGACTCACTTGATTTTTCTTCTCTAATGTTGTACTCCAGCACACCAGGAGCCTCGTTCTGCACTGGCAGACGGACTGCAAGGACCATGTTGTTCGTGTTACCCTCTTTCCTAACCAAGAATATCTGAAAAAGGAGAAAGGAATCAAGAGCTTAGCTACATTATTTGAGCTGTTGAACTTTATTTTAGGTCATTGGCAATGAAGATTTTTATCAGTGCAATCCAGCTTTAAATTATCTTATTTTAGCTTTGTTCCACTCAGTTGAACTTTACATGACAAAAATAATGAATAAAGGGACATTTTATCTGGGTGAAATTCAGACCTGTGAAGAAACCAGCAAAATTTCTGTCCGTCACCGCTGTCCCACTTAAGCCTAATGCGAAATATTTCACGAACTGAAGAGTATAAAGCTGCACTCACAATTTGTCAGGTGCTGCTCCTTGTGTAAGTGACCTAAATCACAGACAATTCACCCTGGAATGTGCCAGTCTGGGTCTAAAGCAAGGGAGTCACTTGTACATTAAGAGGGAAAGGATTCAAGTGCCCACAAGTGGAACATAAGGCCAAAGGCTCTGGTGGCCACAGTGTCTCATGGCAGTTTTTTCATGGGACCAGAAGATCATTATGCTGGCAGAAACCCCAGGAGGGCTCATCCAACCCCCTGGGTGAAACCATGAGGCCAAACTGAGTTGCTCAGGGATTTATCCAGACAGGTCTGGAGAACCTCCAAGAGTGGAGCCTGCACAGCCTCTCTAGGCAACCTGTCCCACCACTTACTGTCCTCACGGGGAGAAAGTCTTTCCCTGTACCCAGTCTGAACCCCTTTGGTTTCAATGTACGTCTGTCATGTCTTCCCACCATGCAGCACTGAGCAGAGCCTGGCTCCATCTTCTCCATGACCTCCCTGTAGGCACCAGAGGGCTGCTGTGCAGTCCTCCCAAAGCTGTCTCTCCTCCTCATTGAACCTACCCTGGTCCTACAGCCTCTCCTTGGTAGGTGTGTGCCCAGCTGGCTGCCTGACGCCCTTGCAGCGCCTTTCCCACAGGGCTGCCCAGCCTGAAATCCACAGGTTGGAAGGAAGCTCTGAAGATCATCTAGTCCAACCTCCATGCTCAAAGACAGATCAACTACAGCAAGTCACTCAGAACTGTGTCTTATTATCTCCAAGGATGGAGGCTCTACAGCCTCTTAGACAACCTGTTCCTATGTTTGATCATCCCGACAGTAAGAAAGCTTTTCTTAATGTTCAAACAGAAATCCCTGCGTTTCAGTTTATGTCCACTACACCTCTTCCTTTCACTGGATACCACTGAGAATGGTCTGTCTCAATCTTCTCTACTCACTCCCATCACGTATTCATATACATTGAGAAGAGGCCCCTGAATCTTTAATTGGAACCAATGGAACCACTGCAGCCATTGGTTCCCACCAATGGGACCAGTAAAATTAAAAAAATAAAAAAAAAAAAAAAGAGGAAAGGGGAAAGAAGAAAGAGGAAAGAGGAAAGAAAAAAAAATACAAAGAAAAAAGAAACAAAGAAGAAAAGACAGAAGACAAAAGAAAAAGAAAAAAGTAAAAAAGTAAAAAAAGAAAAAAATCTCATTCTTTGTATTGTGTGAGCTCCTAAGTGTGTTTCTAATTACAGCTCATCGTCAAGGATATGTTTAGCTTGTACATTGAAGCTGCAGATAAAAAGGCAAAGTAATATTTACCTTTATCTGTTCTTTGCTGGCAGGTTTTGGCAGGAGAGCGTCAAGGTATTTTTATAAAAACTGAATTAAAAAATTGAGCTAATTCTGGTGACTGGATATTAATATCAGAAAGAAGTGTGAGTTGATAAAATGATTAATCAATTATAATGCAGTAGAAATCTATCAAAAGCCATTAATTTATTGGACAGAGAAATTAAAAAAAAAGCTTATCTAGCAGTCAGGACCTTTCTCTGCATGTGTTCCAGCCATAAGGGCTTCTCCTCCCCCTATGAAGCACCCAGGCTAAACCCACTGCTTTGGGGCAGCTTTGCGATCTCACACACTGCCGTCATCTCGGCCTCTGCCATCCACAAGAAACTGAGCCCTGTGGGCTCAGATCCACCAGCACTGCAGAGGAAATCCAAATAAATGCACGGCAAACGGGTGCATTCCCAAAACATGCCTATTTCTAATGCAGGGCAGCCCCTACCTTCTACTCCTCAGAAAGCTACAGAGGCTCTCCCTTCCCCAGGTCCTACCACCCACGTGGCAGCACAGTCCCTCTAACCCACCTCGAGAGACTACTGCTACCTTGGATCTCAGGTGGCACTATCTCACATTGCATCGGCCAAGTGCTTAATCTGAAATTAAATTTAAGCAACGAGAGAAGTGAAAGCTGGAAATGAATCACTTCTGTTTTCCTGATCAGCACCACTGGTTGCCATGGCTCCAAAGGCTAAAATTGGACCATGGCTGCTCAGATGGGAGGGAGGTGGGTTTTCTGAGCTGTACCTGACCCTACTGCCTGGGTCAGGACCAGTATGCAAACCAGTCTCTTTCATTTTCACCAGTGGTGGGAAGGGAGCAGTGCTGATTTGGCTTCAGGTGGGCTCAGAGTGGGCAGGAGAGCCTGCCCTTGCTGTGGGACACCTCTGATGTGTCAGCTCTCCTCCCACTTGCTTCATGCTGCAGCTGAAGATTGTGCCTGAGGACAGTGTGAGCAGGAGGAATAGAGGCAAGAATTATCCAAAAAGCTGCTCGGAAGTGGGGAACAGTCCTGCCTGCAGGGAATGGCCAAGGAGGCTGGGGGCCATACACAGCTATATCAGAGACAGCCACCCAGGTCTCCCTTTACAGTCAGTGCAGAAAAACAAGGTGCCCAGTGTCTGGTTCAGGGTGTGCACAGTCCAGGTTGGTGAGGTGAGTCCCACTGGAGGTTGCCACTTGGCTGTGCCAGCTTTTAGCCCTGGCATAGACTGACTCAACCAAGGGACAGGTCCAAACCTCCTCAGAGCAGGAGTGAGTGAATTCCCCTTGTGTCCTGGCATCAGCTCAGGTCATTTGCACCTGCCCTCCCCAGACCTGACCAGGACACCTACTCCCTGCCATGCCTCACCTCCAAGACCCCAGGAACAGGGAGCTCCTGTTCCTACAGAGCTGTTTTCCTTAAGCAAGCTCTAAGCTTTGCATGAGTGTCATTTTCTAACACTCAGTTTATGGGGACCAACTACCAATTATGCAATAAATACTACTTCCAGCAGCTCCTAGAACTTAAGAGCCTTTTCTTCAGGGATATTTTTTATAATTGCTCCAAATTAGGATAGTCAACATACCTATGGGTATGGTGGTAAATGGGAAAGTATCTCCATGAATCTACATGCCAAATAAATAAAGCCAGAGACAAGATTTCTTGCTTCCCCAAAGCCATCATATCTGTCTTGTGCTGTTGCAAGTAGCTAAAGCTTCAAAAGGTAATGGAAACAGAGAGCATAGTCTGCTAAATATTTTTGCTTCCTCATGAAAAAAAGCTCTGCTCTCCTAAACAGCTCTGCCAAGGTCAGGAAATGTGGTTGTCTGAATCAAAACTGCTTTGGACTTACCCCTGCTGTTTCTTTGCCAAGTATCGCCCCAGCCCTTTCCTGGTTCATGTTCAGCTGAAGCCAGACGGGACACGTCTTGATGAGTTTATCAAGGATGCTGATCCCTGGAAGCGGGAGGCAGTTTCCTGGGGCAGTGGTCTTACAGAGATGTGTCTCTTTTCCCTCTTTGCTGGTATCTCTGATCGGGCTGAAACACAGCAAGTGAGTCCCTTGTAAGCAGAACTGCAAATGGAAAACTTGAGGGAATTAAGGACATCAGGCCACAGACACCTTGCTATGATAGAGGCAAACTGAGTGCACAGGCCTCGACAGATACGCCCTGTCCTAAGGACCACGGCCTCATGCTAATGATGCACACCTGGGCTCCAGAGCACAGGCTGGCAGGGTGCTTTGTGCTGAGCTCTGTGGATTCAACTCATCTATCTACGTTGCTGTGGTGGTTTAAACCACAGGTGGGACCATGTGGTCCAGCACTCACTCCCCCCACCCAGCAGAGGTGGGATGGGAGTCACAACAAAGTGGGCACGG
>NW_010336486.1:0-4457 GCF_000700745.2 Antrostomus carolinensis
TATCCTCTTGTCTGATTGGTAATAAATTCAATGTTTTGGGTTTTTTTATTCCCAAGTCGAGTCTGTTTTGCCCGTGCCAGTAACTGGTGAGTGATCTCTCCTCTCTGTCTTTATCTCCACCCATGAGCCTTTCATTATATTTTTCTCCCCCTGCCCAGTTGAGGAGGGGGAGAGTGAGCTTTGGTGGGCTGATAGAGTGGGCTTTGGCGGGCACCTGGCATCCAGCCAGGGCCAACCCACCACAACTTGAAGTTCTTCACTGTGAGGGTGGTCAGACACTGGAACAGGTTGCCCCAGGAAGTTGTAGATGCCCCCTCCCTGGAAGTGTTTAAGGCCAGGCTGGATGAGGCTTTGAGCAACCTGGTCTAGTGGAAGGTGTCCCTGCTGCTGGCAGGGGGGTTGGAACTGGATGAGCTTTAAGGTCCCTTCCAACCCAAAACAGTCTGTGATTCTATGATTTACGGTTGGACTCGATGATCTTAAAAGTCCTTTCCCACCAAAATGATTCGATGATTCTGTGATCATCAAATTACTTCACTCCCCTGGTTCTCCTTCAGTTTCTCCTCTGGGTTCTTCTCCAGGTCCATGGCATCCATGCAGCTTGCATGTGCCACCACCCTGGGACATTCAAGTGTTTTGAGAAGTGCTCTCCTGACCCAAGCACTGGTGTAGACACACCATTAGTGTGTCTCTATGCTACTTGTTGGCTTTCCTACTCCCTACGGTGTCTGTCTTCTGCCCTTTTGACTCTCAAGGTGTCCGAGAACATGGTTGGTGAAGGTGTTCAGTCCCATGAAACAGGAGATCAGGGAACGCATCCTAGGTAGGGAGGAAAACAAGATGGATAAAGAAAGTGGGTGTGAAACTGCAGGAGGGATAAACAAGCTGAGAATTACACTGATCCAGACTTGGATGAGGACTTCAGTAACGTGAGAAATGCAGGTTTGGGTGAAGCTGAGGGAGGATGTGGTGGAGCTTGGCCAGAAAATAGCTATTGACAGGAAAAGCTCATCGGTGCTATTTAAAGTTACAGGTTGTCTTGTTGTGTTTTCACTATTTTCTGGTGCTTAATTTGTTTTGCTGTTGATGTCTGACTGGTGTCTCGCAACTCCTACTCTAGGAGACTCTAAAAATGAATTCCTCTCAGGATTCGTTTAACGAAAATGTGCCATATTGGGGATTTCATATTTTTAATTTATTAACTTTTTAATAAATGTCAAGACTGACACATATTTGTGTCAGGGAACTGGGATTGTTGAACCTGGAGAAAAGGAGGCTGAAGGGAGACCTTCTGGTTCTGTCCAAGTCCCTGAAAGGAGGGTGGAGAGAGGTGGGGGGGGGTCTGTTCAACCAAGGCCCAAGGGACAGGACAAGAGGAAATGGGCTGAAGTTGTGGCCGGGGCAGTTGAGATGGGATGTGAGGAAGAATTTCTTTGCTGCAAGGGTTCTGAGGCATTGGAAGGGGTTGCCCAGGGCAGTGGTGGAGTCCCCATCCCTGGAGGGATTGAAGAGTCATGTAGACACAGTGCTGAGGGACATGGGTTAGTTGGGGACTTGTCAGTGTTGGGTTCATGGTTGGACTTGATGATCTCAAAGCTCTTTTCCAACCAAACAATTTTATGATTCTATGATACTAGTCTTATGCTGATGAGTAATATCTGTCCAAACATGATCTTTTCCTTGATGCTCCTCTAGACATGTGAAGCTTCAGCTTCTATGTTGAATTTTTGAAAGGTTGGGGTTGGTTTTTTTTTCCTTCATTCATGAGGAAACTATCCAACACTAAAGCACAGAAGAATATAGAAGGCAGATTGGTGTTTGCTGGTTTTCAGTTCATTTACTGCAAACAGCTGGGAGCCATTGAAGAGAATGGGAGAAATACTGCAAACTTCTGTCAAGACGCAAAGTAAACACATGATTAAGGCCAAATTGACAACTCCTGTTTTCGCCACCAATTATTTGTCATCATGCTTTGGTGAACGACATCAAGATGAAAATACATTGTTATGATGGGGATAAAGATACTGTTTATTTGTACTGGCGTAGAATGGATTCATCTGCTTGCTCAGTGCCTTGGAAATAGAGTGAGATGAATCGTGGCTGGTGTTTAACTCTTTCTCAGCTCGGCTCTTCCCAGGGATGATACAATTACATTGAAAAATTTAATTATTTCATCTTCCTGCAGTGGGAGGGAATAAGCAGAATTCATTGGTCCTACTTGGGATATGCAGGGCAATATCATAGAATCCCAGAATGGTTTGGGTTGGAAGGGACCTTAAAGCTCCTCCAGTTCCAACCCCCCTGCCATCAGCAGGGACACCTTCCACTAGACCAGGTTGCTCAAAGCCTCATCCAACCTGGCCTTCAACACTTCCAGGGAGGGGGCATCTACAACTTCCTTGGGCAACCTGCAACTTCCTTGGGCAACCTTTCCTATGAAGACAAGCTGGTGGCTTCTCTTTCATAGAATCATAGAATCGTTTGGTTGGAAATGAGCTTTGGGATCATCAAGTCCAACCATACTTTGAATTGTCTGGCTCTTTGGAGTGGCAAATTAAGACTTAATGTGGCATCTGCAACCCATTAGCATTTTTCCCATACCAAGAGAAACGCGATCGCGTGCGATAGTGTTGAATTAGTCCAAAGATTTGTCTGAGAAATCATGATCTTCTAGAAAACATCTCTACTGGAGTCAGTAAAATGTAGTGGGCTGCTCCGTGGTTTTGTTTCAAGAAAACTCACGTTTGTCATCTGAATTTCTCCTAAAACAAGGGTTGTGTGAAGTCTAGTTGGGTTTTGATGGAGCAGTCGGGAGGCTGAGCCGCGCTCTTCGCTGTCTGCCAACGTTTCCAGGCAGTTGACCTCTCTCGATAGCAAAGGTCACGTGCATCAAAGATGGAGCTGGACGACACTGATGTATTACAGGAATGAGAATAATCTCACAGATGGAGGAAAGCTGGAAAGGAGATAAAAATTGCAGTATTAATTTATTTTTTTTTTCTTTAATTCTGAAGGACGACGGAACTTCATTATCCAATATTGCTTAAAATTGAACGACCTAATGAAATTTCACACCCACTAAATTTAATCATGGATTACTCACGTGGGATTTGAATCAGATAAAAAGGGTTCCTCAGATATTTGGTAGCACTTGCGTAAGGTAATAAAAAAATCTGCCGTGTTCTTTGTCCTTTTCAGCAGATGTGAATTGCTTGACCTACTTTCCTTTTCTTTACTTTGTTTTTTTTTCCTTTTTTTCTTTCTTTTTTTTTTTTTTGTCATTCATGGATCTAACCCTGACTTCCTCCTGGGCATCAGTGAACAGTCAGTCCCACGCTCGCATGCAGAGAGACAGATCTCAGGAGCGTTTCCTCCTGGATGTTGTTGCTTTTGCTCCAGTAGTTTGAGGTTGGGAAAGGAAAGAAATATTTTAGCTTGTGTATAAAATCATCAAATCCCAGACTGGTTTGGGTTGGAAAGGATCTTAAAGATCATCCAGTTCCAACCCCCCTGCTGTGGAACGGGTGGGCAACCACTAGATCAGGATGCCCAGGGCACCATCCAACCTGGCCTTGAATGTCTCCAGGGATGGGGCATCCACAGCTTCTCTGGGCAACCTGTCCTCCTAATATCTAACCTAAATCTCCCTTCTCAGTTTGAAACCATTTCCCCTTGTCCTATCACTGTCTGCCCATGTAAAAAGTCACTCTCCCTCCTGTTTATGAGCTCCCTTCAGGTACTGGAAGGTTGCAATGAGGTCTCACTGGATCCTTTTCTTCTCCAAGCTGAACAAACCCAGCTCCCTCAACCTTTCCTCAGCAGAGAGGTTCTCCAGCCCTCTCATCACCTTCCTGGCTCTGCTCTGGCCCTGCTCCAACAGCTCCACATCTTTCTTGAGAGAGAGCAGACAGAGGTGCTTATTTTGAAATACCCTGAGTGAGCAGCGCAAGCAAGGCTGGCATGGTGGGGGAACCAAGGAGGAGTTGGTACCTCACTACTCAATATGGATGGCTGGGGGGTGATGGAGAACCTTAAAATAAGCATAAATTCCTTACTCTTGGTAGAGGAAAGGGAGCCAGTCAAGTTGGGTGTGGTGGTTTGGGTGGATTCACCCTTTTGGCTTATACCTTGGACAAAAGCAGGACATGGAGCAAAGGAGAAATCACAGGGACAAAACCATGTTCTAAGGAAATGGTCTTTTTAGCAGTATTCTGAATATTCCACCAGACAGTGGTGGAATCGCAATGCTTTGTCAAGGTTGGAGGAGAAACTATCGTGATAGTTGGGATGTGAGATAATGAGGGGATGGCTGCCTAGATGAACAAGGAAGGCTAGATTTTAAGGATGATTATGCACAAAGTATCTTGAAGAATCACTGAGTCGCAGACTGGTGGGGGTTGGAAGGGACCTCAGGAGATCATCCAGTCCAACCCCCCTGACAAAGCAGGTTCCCTACA
>NW_010336486.1:4489-6939 GCF_000700745.2 Antrostomus carolinensis
GGAAAGTGTCCAGGTGGGTTTGAACATCTCCAGAGATGGAGACTCCACACCCTCTCTGGGCAGCCTGTCCCAGGGCTCCGGCACCCTCACAGCAAAGAAGTTTTTCCTTCAGTTTGTCTGGAACTTCTGGTGTCCCAGTTTTTGGAAGTTTTTTGAAGACTTCAACCAAGTTTGTTTCAGGAGTGCAGACAGGTCACAGTTGAAGACAGTGATGAAGATTTAAGTGTGAGTGACAGGGAAGATGCTGGACACAGTCGATGGGGAAGTGATACAAAGAGCTTGTGGAGAAAGCACAGATACTTCTACTCTTGGAGAGCTTCAGCGGGTGGGTAGGCATCCTTGACATCCATGAAGAGGTCATAGGATCAAACTGAAATGTTAATTGGATAGGAGGAGTCAGGTCTTCAGTAGATATCACTTGAGTTTTCTGCAAGAGTCATGAGCTTTAGATTGGCTTTCAGGAACAGTTGATATTGGAGAAGCCAACAGAGTCTTCACTTTTTGACAGGTTAGGAGCTTGGCCGTCCACGGGACAGGAAAGCCAGTAGATGGGCATCTCAAGATGGAGAGAGAAATGACCTTTGTTGACAGATCCTGTCTGCTTTTGGCAGAACAATTATTTTGAAGCTTGCATGGTGCATTGAATGCTCCCTGGAAGTGTTTGTGGCCAGGTTGGATGAGGCTTTGAGCAATCTGGTCTAGTGGAAGGTGTCCCTGCTGCTGGCAGGGGGGTTGGAACTAGATGATCCAATCCTAACCATTCTGTGATTCTATGATTCTATGATTCTATGATTCTATGATTCTATGATTCTATGGTCTGTGCCTGGTGTCCACTGGGTGCCCTTCATCTTCAAAACAAAAAAAAAAGACAAAAAAGAAGAAGCTTCTGCCTTCCACGCAGATACATAAAAGGATCCATCAGCAAACTGAACAGCAGCTTCAAATGTTCCATCAAGGAATACAAAATCTCATCCCAGCTGGATTACCCACAAGCTTCAAAGTTCTTTAAGGTCAAAATGTAGTTAAATGGTGTAGAACAGCGTGAAACAAGGGTGCTGAGGCTTCCTCTGGAGGCACAGAGGAGCTGCTTGATCGAGTGGTGTCTCCAACACTTGGCCTACTACGGTTTTGTTCTTATAATCTCTTCCTACTGGCATTTTCTAGGTTTGCTTTAATCGCCAGAATTAATGGCAGGGAAATTTCTGTTGAGTAGAAGCAAAAGTGCTGTTCAATTATAAAAGGTGTTCTTTAGTATTTGCAAAACACTTGGATGTCCCTTTATGGTGGCAAGAGCTGCTACCACTATAGAATCATCAGATGTTGTGAGTTGGAAGGACCCACAAGGATCATGGAGTCCAACTCCTGTCCCTGCACAATCCCAATCATATTATCATAGAATCGCTTGGTTGGAAAAGACTTTTGAGATCATTGAGTCCAACCATACCTGTCCACTACTAAACCAGATCTTCGAGCACCCCATCTACCTGTCTTTTAAACAGCTCCAAGGATGGTGGCTCAACCACCTCCCTAGGCAGAAGATTCAGACCATGTATCCAAGGGCCTTGGCCAAATGTTTATGGAATCTTGTCAGGCTTGGTGCCATGAGCACCTCCCTGGGGAGCCTGTTCCAGTGCTCCACCACCCTCTGCCTCAAGAACCTTTTCCTCATGGCCAACCTCACCCTCCCCTGCCACATCTTCCTGCCATTCCCTCTGCTCCTGGCATTCGTTGGTGGCCAGAGAGAAGAGATCAGTGTCTGCCTCTCCTCTTCCCCTTGAGGAGGAAGTTCTAGACCCTGATGAGATCTCCTCTCAGTCTCCTCTTCTCCAGGCTGAACAATCCAAGTGACTTCAGCCTCTCCTCCTACCCTTCCCCTCTAAACCCTTCCCCAGTTTTGTGGCCCTGTTATCTCACACGTTGCAGGATGATGCCGTGGGTTTTTGTAATGGACAGTTGTGATTTTCATTGACTTCTCTATGCCTGGAAATGGTGGCCATGGTAGTCAGGAAGGCTTTCTGGCCATATTTATCCAGAGATGTGCGTCTCCTACCACAGCAAACTGCTATTAGGTGACCTCCATTTTGCTATCGAGGATCTGGAGTGACCATGAACCAAATGCAATGTGTTTGGATCTCTTCACTGCTACTGATGAGATTGAATCTCCTCCGTTGCCAGCTTCTTGAGGAGTAGATCAGTAATTTAAATCACATCGGTGCCTGACATGGATTTTACAGTCCGTAGAAAAAATACTTGTTAGGCCAAAGAGTAAAGACAATGATGGATCACAAACACCTGAGGTTCACTCAAGGAGTTGTTGTTGATGCCAGATACAGGGGAGATTTTTCCTCCTATTCTGGTCTCCTGCTAACACATACACCTGCTTCACCTGCAGAGGAACTCATCCTTATCCTTGGGAGACAGTTGCCTGTCTTCACTGGTGATGCACTGCA